>NC_061120.1:172314666-172411559 GCF_002878395.1 Capsicum annuum | reverse complement strand
TATTGAATATATATATATATATATATATATATCGATATTTGAATTGAAAGTCAAGAATGAGTTTGATGATGTTTCCTTGAAGCTTTGGCATTTGAAATGATTTGATAAGCAAATTTACTTGATGTTGAGAAACATTGTTTGAATTTGATTCGAGTTAGGAATCAACAGTCGTATATGATTTACCGATGACATATACTGTTGTTTTGGTCATCATGATAGACCCATGAGCTGATATTGATTGAGGTAGATTTCCTAACGCGTTCTGAGCTGAGTCTGGGAGGAGTATTTAGCACTGAGCGGGAGATTTGGTATTTCCCCAATACTACATGCCACCGTAGGATTGATGTTGATAATTGTGGGCCAAAGGCCAAGTACGAGATTGTGATGATGAGATTGAGGTTGTACTCCCTGGCAAGAGTACGACACCCCTGCCAATATGGGGTTCTCTCCTTAGGAGGGCAAAACGTTGGACTCTATGCGGTTCACATGGAGTAGTTATGTCGGTTATAAAAAACTCCCACGTCCATAATAATCTAAGTACCATGAGATACTGAGTCACTCTAAGTCATGATTCAAAGAGTTTGAGTTGAGTTAAATGATTTATGAGATTTATGAAGCATATGTTATTACTGATGACTTACAAAAATGATGTTTTAGATAATTTAAGCGAAGAGAGTTATTATTGTCAGCATGCATGATTTTCTTATACATTTATGTTATTATTTAAAATGTTGCATCCACCCCCACATACTCAGTACATTCCTAAGTACTGACTCCCATACTCTTTTGTATTCTATATTTCCTCATGATATAGGTTCAGGTGCTCAGTCTCAGCAACGACAGTGATCTTTGAGTACCTTTATCTATATTTCTGCGGTTGGTGAATCCTCATGGTTCGAGGACTTGTGTCTTTGATTTTGTCTTGTTAATAGATAGTTGTTTACTTTCAGTTCAGTACGAGCCAGTTGGGGATCTGTCCCAATGGCTCTTCAGTCTTATGTAGTAGAGGCTTTTTCAGACTAGAGTACCTGTATGTACAGAATGTTAGTATTTTGATTGTACAGGATAGTATTACTTTGTATCCCAGTATGTTCATGGCATGATTATTCTTCCTTATTATCGCTCGATTATTATCATGGTGAATAATAGGAGTAAAGATAGGCTCAGAGGGTTAGCTTAAGGTTGTGTGTGGCCTTAAGCACCGTGTGACGTCTTGGGATAGGTTCTTGGGGCGTTACAATTACCCGGATATGGTTTCTCATCTAAGGATCCTTAGGTGGTTGGCTACAACAAAGAGCAACAAAAAATATACTAAGAAGGATGATCTCTTTAACCCTTCGGATGATGCAGTACATCTTCTTTCAACTAAAATAATTTGCCTCAAAGAAAGCTATTAAAATAGATGTTCCATCAGTTGCGATATAAGGGTTGTCTGTTGCAACAAATTACCCATCAACTGTAACTGGTGCAACAGATGTTAATCTGTTGTGATAGACGATCCATATTTTGCAATAGATTAATGATCTATTGCTCTGGTTCTCTGAACCGACTCAACAGATTACCCATCTGATGCAAATTATGCAACAGATGTGTAATCTGATACAATATATTTTCAATGTGTTGCAACATACAGATCAGCTGTTGCGGTAGCTAGATTGTCAGTTGCATAAGTTGGCTGTGTTAACATCCGTGTAACCCAACTAACTGTAAATTATTATTATATGATTTAAATGCCTCCTGTCTTTTGTTATAGGTTGTCCATCCTTAGATCGTGCCTATCGTTGATGAGTTTGGGATGACTTTTGTTCTTACTCTAGGTCTTATTGATACAAAAGAAGACCCAAAGGTGAAGTTAATAAAGAAGGAATTGGCTGGAGCAACATCCATCAGAAAAGTAGTTAGGCAAGGTCAGCCTAATGTTGAAGCTCTTTACAACCAACCTCAAACTGCAACAAATCTGGGTACTTCTTCTAGGGGTGTTGCTGGTGGAGTTGTTTATGATGGTGGCAGCCATCATGTTGCTGCTGCTAGTCGTAATTATGAGCATGTTGGTGCTTAGCAATAAATAAATAATTTTGAAAAAACCTATTGTACAGGTCGCTCTCACCCCTACACTGATCCCTCCCACCCTTATAGTGGTCCCTCTCACCCCTCTTCACCCTTATTTTCTCATTGTAAATGCAAAGTGTGTAAGGACAGAGAGGATAAAATCTTTAAAAAGCTAGACGTTATTACTGAATCTACCAAGGAGTTAAAATCTAGGAGGGGTGTCATACCATCCAACGAGGTGAGGGAGCTATGCACTCCTACACTGGTGGTTAGGAGGAAGAGAAGAAAAATTAGACAAATTCTTTTCGTTCTGAAATTAGCAAACATTGCAACTCCTCTCGCTCCAAGAGTTGTTAAAGTTCAGGGTCCACTAAAAAAGGTAACATATTTACGATGCTTGTCAAGGAGAAAAAGAAGAAATAGGAAGAAATCATGAACAGCAAGACGAAGTTCGAAAAGAATACACCATCCATTCATTTTCCACCAAAGACTTAACAAATATGACAAATATGCATGAGTGGTATGAGGACAATGTAAGTTTACTTTTACTAACCTAGCCTTCCCATCTACTCCATGAAGAAGAAGCTATGAAGTAAATGTGTAATTTGTTGCAACAGCTTGGTATTCTGTTTCAACATAATATAGATCTGTTGCATAAGTTGCGTTGGCTGGGTAATCTATGAACTAATTTAGAGAACCCTCTGCATCAGATTCTTTCCATTATGTTTTTATTCTTTACAATTACTAACCTATTTAAAAATTGTTTTTTTATACTATAGTATGTTGATGAAATTCTCTGCCTCATAAGGGACGATAATTAGCGTACCTGGACGCTTATAATAATGCCGATAGGATAATGGACCTCAACTTCTACAATAATTTCAAGGATAGGTATGCTGATCTCCGTAAGCTAGCTGATTCTGGTGGCTCGGGAGTTGATAAGTTAGTTTCTACATTCCAATAGGATGAAGAAGTAATTAAATATATTAGAGAGAAGATGCCATATTAACACGAAAAGAGCTGGACCAAGGCAAAGAGAATTCTTGCAGTCATGAACATGGAAGTCAAACATTTTCTCGCTTTTGAGATACTACTGTACGAGGAAAATATTAAGGTTTATGACTGCAACTTACCTATCTTCAGCAAGGACACATTTTTAGCCTACATACAACAACTCTTGAAGTTGTTGCCTAAGTTGTTGATGCAGAGTAAAATGATGGATCATTTTTCGGTGGAAGTCTTGAGAAAGGAATCATGGGTTGTTGATGGTTGAAATAAGGAAATCCAACTCCCAAAAAATAAAACCGATGCAATGTGCAGACCGTACTCGCTTATATACATTGAATGTTTGCTGACTGGCACATAAATGACCAGTATGTTGGACGCTATTGTAGGAAAGATGTAATGGGTCTAGGCTTATAGGGTACTAACTAAATGGTTGGAGATCATGTATAAAAAAAATATGTACAAAGATAGAAGCGAACACGATAATAATTTTTCATTTCAAGACACTTCACTTTACATGTAGTAGCAATAATTTTTATGTCTGGCCAAGTTGAATTTTTATAATGCAACAAATTTTATATATGTTGTAAAATATATAATACCTATTGTGGTAGATTAATTATCTGTTGGAATAGGTTGGTCATCTGTTGCATTATGCAAATGTTTTTCTGTCCGTCTGTCGCAACATATATACAATCTGTTACAACTGATAGGTAATCTGTTGGAATAAATTAAGAAAGTAGGAAGACCTGTTATATAATTTCCAGCAGATGATCTAACTAAATGGTTGGAGCCTATGTATAAAGAAGAATATGTACAAAGATAGAGACGAACACAATAATAATTTTTTATTTCAAGCCACCTCACTTTACATGTAGTGACAATAATTTTTATGTCTGCCGATAGTTGAATTTTTGTAATGCAACAGATAGTATATCTGTCATAAGAGATATAGTACCTATTGTGACAGATTGATTATCTATTGGAATAGGTTGATTATCTATTGCATTATGCAGATATTTCCCAGTTTTTCTGTCGCAATAGATATTCAATCTATTGCAACATAAAATCTAGTTGTTGCAACAGATAGGTAAGCTGTTGGAAAAAATCAAGAAAGTAGGAAGACCTGTTCTCATAATTTTCAGTAGTTGACCTACGTGTTGCATCTCATGTTGCAACATATGTCAATCTATTTGATAAGATATGTCATCTGTTACAGCAGATGTATTATTTATTGTGATATTTGAATCTAGTATTCCATTTCAATTAACATGTTCAAAACTAAGGATTAAATTATATTCATAGACAACATAAAATAAGTTGAAGCCTTCGAAAATTACATGAAATAACTCAACAAATAAATAAAATGTAAAAAAATCATTATGGGTACAAATGATCTACTCTACAAATAAATCAACAAGTTAAACCAAGGAGGATAGATTATTACATTTACGGACTCAACTATAAAGATCTACTCAATATGGACAAGTTGTTCTTTATTTGGTGCTGCGGAATTCGGCTTTGGTCGTCGTGGATCTTTAATGTCACTTGCGTACAACTTTTGAGCTTTTGCTTCTCCATATTTCCATAAAAGAGCAGCATATATTTTGCGAAGTAATCTGGCATCAAGTCCATCATTTGGTACTTGTAATCCATCGCTCAAATACTCAGCATAGACGGCAACAAAAAGACCACAATCCCTGCATTTTAAAAAAATAGATAATTCATATCTTAAAGTTCATGCAAGCATTGTCAAATTTGTGAAATGAAACTAAATCAATGACACACTTAAACTTACAGGCTACCAATGGTTTGTTGAGCAATTCCTTCAACATATTGTACATCAAATGGATTACCTGTTTTATCCCGGTATGCTTCAATCGTCGACCAATCAGTACGAACCTTTTGGTCCAAAAAACAACTCATATCAAGGTAAGTAGGCAATATTTTGGCTAGGTTTTGTATCTTAGATGAAGGACCGTAACGTCTCCTTTGCGACATCTAGTCATAACCTCGGATGCGCCTCTCTTTTAGAATGATGACAGCTAATATCCAAATTATTCTTCACCATAATTGATTGGGATGTATATTTCGTCGACCAAATGCCAAGGTAAGCCATCCAGAATGCTAAAACCTTTGATGATGTTGATTAAGCATTCCTCATTTCGGGAAACTTTCGGCTATTTTTGACAATACCTATCATAGGCATTATTGATGTAAACTTTGTACAATCAATTGCCTGTCGTGTATCTATATTGTTCTTGTATTTGCAACTTGGCCTTATTTCGGCGGTAGTAAAAAATAACATTTGCTGCACATATTATTGAATATTTCAGATTATATGATGAAAAAATTAATACACAGATGCAATTAAATAAAGTATTAATTAATAATAATAAATATGACATTTAAACCTCATCATTTCAGTAAGTTTGGGTCTGTGACATCAAATAAAATCAATTTTTCATTCCGGGATGTGCAACAACAAAGTCGAACATATCAAAACCAAGAGTCGATTTCTTCACTTTATAGTGTTAGTCATTTTGTTTTCTACATGATGATTTATATGTGTTAATGTCACGTTCTTACAACAAGAATTGTATAAATCAATATCTTTAAAATTGATTTATGTACCTGCCGGCATGATGCTTTAACAACCCATCGGCAATCCATTCTGAATAGTCGTTGATCAACTGTGTTATTTTTTTTAGAGCCTCATCTGAGATGTTGAACCCTTCAAATGGGTAATTCTTCTGTTCTCCCGAACTGACGGGCTCCACTTTTTCTTCTTCTTTGAAAGCGGTTGATGGATTATCAACTGTGATATTATACTCTTCAGTATTAGCTTCTACTGTGACATCTACCTGGAAAGCCAGAATTATCAATGCTAATTACAGATATAGAACAGATTGTCCATCTATTGCAATAAATGAGTCTTATGTTGCAAAAGATGGATCATCTATTGGGAAAAATTCAAATGGGTAAATTAGAGCACTATAATAATTTCAAACAGATGACACATCTGTTGCAACATAAGACTCATCTATTGAAATAGATAACTCATCTGATGCAACAGGTTAGACAACAGTTGTAATAAATGTATATATCTGTTTAAAAATTTTCAGCAGATGTATCATCTATTGAAATAGATATGTGCTTGTTTTTTTATTGGAACAGATGATTTACATTCACCTTCTTCAGCTCATGTTGTTCTCCTGTCGCTCTTACACACTGAACAACTGTGCAAGACAATGACAGAGACATTGCAATTTTTCTTTTTTCGATGCTTGATGATGACTTGGAAGTATCTTTTCTTCTCCTCTTAGCCACCTTGATCTCTAGTGGAGTGTATGGATATGAAATCCTCTTTGATGAAATGACACCTCTCTTAAATGTCATTTCTTTTACTGAAGCAGTTAGTGCATTGATAACATTAATCACCCCATCATGTTTTGCCTTGCAGTCTTGACATTTGCGTGCAGAACATTCACTAGATGTGGCAAAATTTGGAGAAAAATCTGTACAACCAATATGATCATAATCATAATGGATTTTTGTTTCAAAAACTATAAGAGGAGCATCATTAGCCCCAATAAAAGCATTGCTACCACTACCATCATCAACAGCAACAAGCCCACCCTCCAAAATTATTTTTTTGTGATGGTTGTTGCTTAAAAAATTCCAGTTTTATTCCATCAATGACCTTAGGGTCTGATAAAGTTTGCACAAACTGTAAAGTAAGAAAAAATGACATCTTCAACTCTCGGTTGGTTGGAACAAGCCACGGATGGACAATCTAAAATAAATCAGTACATATATTAGAATGATGATAAAATCATTTAAAATAATCGTTAATTGAAAAAGAAACTTGATTAGAACTAGATTTACTGCTTCCTTCGGAGGATTGAAAAGATCAAGAAATTTTATACTTTTGTCAGTTTTGGCCAACAACCATCTCAGGATTCTTGAACAGGAAAATTCTTCCTGGTAGTTCACTTGTTGTCTCAAATAAGGAATGACTTCAAATGCCCAAGACTATAACATAACGCCAATAAATCAAAAGCATTATTGAATAAAAAAATAATGAGTCATATCATGTTAAAATAAATATTTACCATGAAGGCCCATGGAAAGACACATAAGTTGACTATCTTTGGCATTAACGGAGTCAATAAATATTGGACAGTCATTTTGAAGCTTTCATAATCCCAAGGATGGCTATTAAATGCCTCAAGATCCTTGGAGAGATTTATTGAACTAGGGCTTATGTTTTTGTTAACGTCTCTCACCCAAAGAATATTATGTACAAACCAAACATAGCACAATGATTGCTTGTGCTTGTTTTAGAGTCCTTTACCTTTCAACGCTTTTATCAAATTTTTATTTTTAAAGCTTGGACCAACAATCGACATCAGGTCATCACGATAACTCGACTTGTCTTTGCCTTTTTTGGGTGTGTGGGGTGCTTTTTTGGGGTCAGAGTAGGTATAATTGAGAAGGAGAAGGAGGATAATATTTTAGTTTGGTAACTATGGCAAACTCCTTCCAACCAAAACAAACAGGCATGCCACAGTAATTTATCCACACCTCATCTATCTTATCTTTATTTTCATACATAAACCTACGCTTAAGAAGATCGTATACAATTTTCATCTGAAAACTAGCATTGTTTTCCTCCGGAAAATCAAGATATTGCCCAAAGCAGCTTTCCCTGAAATAAGCATCTAACTTTTGTTCTCGAGGTATTTTTCTGAAAGCATATAAAGATTTTTTGTAACGCCCCAAAAATCTATCTCAAGACGTCACACGATGCTCAGGACTACAAGTAATCCTAAGCTAACCCTTATACTGGCATAACTCCTGAGCAACTAAATAAGATACATAAATCTAAACAAAATGAGCGAAAGATACATCTTTAATTAAATATGACCAGTACAACTGTAGGAAAAAAATGTTTACAACTCTGCTTTATGAAAAAACAAAACTGAAATCAAATATATACACTCCACTGACTGTCTATAAAGCCTCTACTAATACTGACTATAGGTAGCCGGTACATGACCCCCAGCTATCCCTAATCAATATGACTGAATAAAAGAGACAATACAAAGTTATACTTGACTTGAGTCGTTGAATCAAAATAACCCATCACCTGCTTACTGGAAGCTGTAAACTGACTGAATATGGTATGAATGCTACAACTTGTACCTACATTATGAGACAATATATTACATAAACATATATGTGGATTAGTACTTTGAGGATGTACTGAGTATGTGGGGGTGAAATACATAAATAAAATATTATCTCAGCATCATAACTTATAAAACATGCATGCTAAATGTAAATGACTCACATAAGCTGGAATGTCTAAAATACTGAAATCTGAAGTCATGCACAGCAAGTCAAACTTTATAATCTAGTAAGTCATAACATTCAGTTCTAAAAGTTGTACTTGTAATATTTTTTAAGTCATACTCTCTAAGTGTAGGAAGGACTCACTCTTAATTTTTGAAGTTTTAAAGGCAAAATCTGAAGCTAATATCTTTCTTTAATGCATAATCTGATTAAAACTTGTGAGCCTTCACACTTCGTTTTTTAACATCTTTTTCTATCATTCTTTTCTTTTTGAACTTAAAGACTTAGGAGTTTTGGAAACTTTTGAAACTTGAGACTTAGGGACTTTGAAACTTAGAACTTTGGAAATCTTAAAACCATAGCTTTCAAAACACATATGCTTTATCTTAAGGAGAGTAGGGGACTTCTTTTGAAACTTAGGGATTGTAGAACTTTGGGAACCTTTAGACCTGGAACTCAAAGACTTAAGAAATATTAAAACAAAAACCTTCAATATATATATTTTCATCTTAAGGAGAATAGGGGACTTGGGAGCTTTGAAAACTTTGACTTAGGAACTCTGGGAACTTGGGACTCAAAGACATGGGAACTTTAAAACTATACAACTTTGGAGACTTAGAGACTGTGGGAGACTGTGGGAAACTTAGGAGTTTCTTCTAACCAGCATAAATCATGTGAGCTAACATGGAGTCCATCATCTTACCCACGTTGGGGAGAGCTGCTCTACTCTTGCCATCGGAATAGAACCTTAACTTTAGTGATCACTTTCTTAACCCACTTGGGGCAACTTATGATCCTACGGTGGCTCATATTTCTGGGGCATGAGACCTCGCAAGCATACTCAACTCGGTGCTAAATACTAGTCCCATACTTAGGCTTAGAACTTAAGGAAAATCCACCTTAAAAGTACAATAATGGATAATGAAAGCCAACTATGCTTCTCTTTGCTTTAAATAAAAATGATGTGGATTCCTATATTTACTTGGGATCAAAGAGAAATCTTTCTTGAAAACTCAAAATGCTTGTTCATTAAATCATGCTAATAACATAAGCTTCATGAAACATCAAAATTCATTCTTGGGCTTAAATCTTATACATATACTCAAATAATCTTAATTTCATAGTGAAGCTTAAATCTTGACATAAATCTTGGAAACACTTGGAAATATCAATTCACTGTAGAGATGTGCAATTCATAGCACAAATTCTCAAATTTAAACATAAATAGGTGAAATAACATGCAATTTCAAGACTTGAACAATTTATAATTTCATTAACTCAAAATAAAGTAAATTGGACATAAACACCACTTGAAAACTTGAAATTCTTTAATAAAAATCAAATCTTTGGGCATAAGAATATAAGGATTGTTCTTGTTCAAACTCCACATACCTTAAATTATGAGCTTTGTATGAATACTTGCTTTTGAGACTCTATTCTCTACTTTGAACGGATACTCTTGGTTTGGGGATTCCAGTTCTTGAGTCAATTTTGAAAAGTAACGATGAAATCTTGAGTTCTCTTGAGCTTTGGATTGAAACCCTAGGATGTGTTCTTGGTGAATTTGAGAGAAAAGTACCATAATTTGGTGTTTTGGGGATTAAATCCCATGTTATGGATGATAGGGGTGGAAAATACCCTTTTTTCCCTTAATGAGTCAGAGAGGAAAGCTAAAATTTATACCCAGTCAGAGTTAGCAAGGCACCGCCCTGCCAAGTCCATCGGACTTAGCAAGGCGCCGCCCCGCCTGGATCAACGCAATAGCCAGGGCGATGCAAGCTTATCGCAGAGGCTTACTATTTTGCCACCCCAAATATACCCTTAAGATCGTCTAAAAATTTTTAAACTCACCTAGGATGTACTTTTGACTTTTCCTATCGTGAATCAACAAAAAAATCAATAAACGGAGGTTGAAAAGATCATTAAATAATTCTTCAAAGTTCGGAGGTCTTAAAAATGACTAAGTCCCAACACTTAGCCAAATTTCTAAGTATGAAACTTCTCTTGATATGCTCTAAAGGGCTTAAAAAACGAGGAAGCTTGTGGGGTCTTACAATATCTCCCCCTTGGAAACATTCGTCCTTGAATGTCGCTAGTTAGGCTAAGAATATTGAAAAAAACCGAGGATATACAACTGAAATAAATTGCTACACTAACTCTACATCATTCCAAACTCTTAAGTACTTTTGTGAATGCATGAACTTATAATAAGAATAGCTATATAGTTGAATCTTTGATTAGAAAGGAATTGAATTATGGAAGACTATCACCTTATGCTGGATCTAAGTTCATGGAGAAGATATGAGAGGTTTATGAAATTACAACTCGGGGTATTACAACACCCCCTTCTTGGGATCATTCGTCCATGCATGATGCATGTACTGAGCTGAATTTCACAATCTACTTGGATGCAAACAAACTATCTCTTGAAATGGTCATACTCCCAAAATTTTAGGTAGTGAGACTAGACCAAATCGGAAGATGTAAAAGAAACTATAGAGATTTGTCTGTCTGACTGTTAAACTAGATTTTTGGCTGCACGAACTAAATCATGCTAAATCCCCACACCCAAATAGGGTATTTCTTCAACACCTTTCTAAGAATCTCTAAGGCCATTAGGGAGTAAGGGACTCTGGGCATGATTTGAACAAGACTTTAGAATAAGGAATAACAACATTGCTCCAAATACATAGCATGGGACATAGACCTATGAATCGTAAGTGGGGATGGAAGTACTAGGCCTCAAGCAATGCAACTTCTCACTTTAAAGCTTAGCCACACTTCTAGAATACTCTCTCAACTAAACTTTCCCCTTAAACACCATACTCATTGACTCAACTTACAATTCTCATAAAGTATCGACAAATCGATATACCAAAGTCTAACTAAACCAAACTCTCTAGTTATGGTCAAGCCTAACTCGAAATCATAAGGTATTACACATAACACTAGCCTGAATCATGAATCCACACACATCTGCATTTTCACAACTTCTTATCCCAAGAATAATCCTCATTACCACTCCAACAACTACAATCCACCAAGTACTAGACATTCACTAACGCTCAATGCATCCATCCATATGTATACACACATGACATTCAAGCCATAAACTTCTAAACAAATACTCATAAAACATCTTTTTCATATCCTACAAACCTCTATCAAGAACAACTTCCATGCCCTATTCTTTAAAAAGACACACATAGAATACTCCCAACTAACCAAGTCATACACAAAAATCTTCACCTTAATATTCCTCCATGTATAGACCTACATTAAATAAGCACACAATAATTTTTCCCAAACATAGCACATAAAACTTCAACTAACTATGGCATATATCAAAGACTTGGCCTCATTCTTACTTCACATTTATGGCCTTATCTAAAACAAGCATGCAATGATTTTTCATCAATAAGAACCACTTACTCATCACCACTATCATTACATAAGAGGAAGTTACTAAGAAGGTTACAACATGAGACCTTGAAGCATGGAAGGGTAGTATACAAAACTTGACATTTAACTGAGGCCTGATGTTAGAGAATCAACATCATACATTCATCGAAGTGATCTAAATTGAGGGCATACATAGCCGTAAAATAAATCTCGCCAATCATTAGGAGCATAGTAGGAGTTATGAGAACTGACCATACTATAAAGCATGAGTACATGAATCATGATATGCATGATCTGAGTTTAGAATCCATGATGACATGGAACATAATCTGTACTGTTGAGTGAGCTGGACTGCTTATGCCGGGAATTAGAAGTATACCTGATTTTTCTATAAGGTACATAAATATGAACTATAGTCGTAGAGCCAATATGTAAGGCATGATTAGATATCGGGATAACTAAAGATACTAAAATAGAAATGGGTTGACCCTCTTCCTCACTTCCTAATGTTCTATAACATTCTAGCATCACTATTAAAATCTAAAAGTCTGACTTGATTACTCATTCTATCACCTCCCCCTTAGCTTTAAGCCACCACTCTAAGTCTATGAACCACTGAATAAAGTCTAATCTAAACTGAAATCACTTTACTCTAGAGTCTGGAATACAAAGTCAATACTCATAAAACTAAACTTACCCTGAAGGACTGCATCTTTACTTATAACACCCAACGCTAATACCTCCTTCTAATATTCAACTCTTAGATTTCTATAGCCCCATAAGTCATCATATAACAACTTAAACACTCACTAACTTAGATTCTAGCACTAAACATGGATATCTCTAAACTTTTGCTAGGTCATACTAACTTTCTTCACACCCAAAGAATATCACATCTCGAAACTTACATTCTTCTCAAAACCATGAGAATCAAGATCATATAAAAAGGCTCAACATTATCAATCAAAAATTCTTAACTTAGCTATTCATAACACATATACTATGTAACTAGACTTCTTTGACTTAGCAACTCAACAATACTATCAACCATACACAACATGTACTAATCTTTGAAAAACAAAGCAACCCCATATCACCTTGGGCAAACTGCTATACATTATACTAGCAACACCATACTTAATGATGAATAACTAAACTCAAACTCTTTCATAAACTATTTAAGCCTACTAGATCACTTCCATACACCTAGCCACACTAACCAAGAATTCATTACATCCACCTTAAAGACCATCAACTGTTCAAACTTACTATCTAGTGCTAAGCATAATTTAAGAACTCACCTTACATATAGTTCTCTCTTGGAAACTATAAAATATAACATCAAGAAACACTACTCCTTATACACATCATTACTATTTACCCTTTTATACATCTAAATTACTTTCATAACACTATAGGTCTCAACTAAACACCCTCCATGTAACCTCGAGGAAGCCTAAATTAACCACACTTAATGTAAGACCCCATAAAATTTTCCTCATTGTCTAAGCGTTTATAGCATGATAAAAGAAGCCTTATACTTAAAACTTTTGACCAAGTGTTGGGACTTAGTTTATTTTAGTACCTTAAAACTTTGATGAATTATTTTATGACCTTCCTGGCCTCCGTTTGCTGATATACAATAGGGCAAGTCAAAAGTACATCTCAAGTGAGTTTTAGAATTTTTTGATGAGCTTAAGGTCATGTTTTGGGTTGCAAAACAGTAAGCCTCCATGATAAACCCGCGTTACGCTAGCTATCGCGTTGGCTTAGGAAGGGCGGCGCCTTGCTAAGCCCGGTGGACTTAGCAAGGTGGCGCTTTGCTAACTCCTGCTGGTATAAATTTTCAGTTTCTTCTCTAACTCATTAAGGGCCAGATGGGTATTTTCCATCCCCTTTTCAGCCTTAACACGGGATTTAATTCCCAAATCACCAAAATACATACTATTTATCCTAAATTACACAAGAACAAGGACTAGGGTTTCAACCTAAAATCCAAGAGAACTCAAAATTTAACCGTCAGTTTTCAAAATTTCTTCAAAAATCAGAATCCCCAGACTGGGAGCTTCAAGAAGCACCCATCAATAGTACAAATAGCATTCCAAAAGCAAGAGTTCATCCAGAGTCCATAATTTGAGGTATGTGGGGTTTGAACAAGAGCACTCCTTCCGTTCTTGTGTCCAAAAAATAGATTTTTATTAAAAATTTTGCGTTTGCAAGTGTGGTTTGTGCTTAAATTACTTTATTTTGAATTTATGAAACTATAAAATGTTCAAGCCTTGAAATTGCATGTTATTTCACTTATTTATGATGGAATTTGAGAGCTTATGCAATGAAGTGCATATCTGTACAATGAATTGACAATTCTAAGTTTTCTTCTAAGATAAATATCAAGATTTAAGATTTGCTATGAAACTTTGGTCATTTGAATATATTTATATATGAGCTTCAGATCTAAGTATGGATTTTGATGTTTCATGAAGAATATGTTGTTAGCATTATTTAATAAATAAGCCTTTTGATGTTTTCAAAAGATTGCTCTTTAATCCCCAAGCTAAGCTAGGAATCGACAAGATTCATGAGATATCATTTAAAGCTAAGCGAAGCATAGTTGGATTCCGTTATACATTCTTGTATTATTTAAAGTGTATTTTCCTAAAAGTTCTAAGCCTAACTATGGGAGTAGTATTTAGCACTGAGTTGGGCTTGATTCCAAGGTCTCATGCCCCAGAACTATGAGCCACCAAAGGATTTTATTTACCCCAAGTGGATTAAGCTAGTGATCACTAAAAGTTAAGGTTCTATTCTGATGGCAAGGGTAGAATATCTCTCCCCAACATGGGCAAGACGTTGGAATCCATGTCATCTCACATAGTTTATGTTGGTTAGAAGAAACTCCCATAGTTTCCTAATAAAGTATCTTACTCTCCTTAAGATAAAGTATATGTATCTTAAAAGCTATGGTTTTAAGATTTCTAAGGTTTCCAAAGTGTCATAATCTGTAAGTTCCAAAAGAAGTTCCTTATTTTCATAAGATTAAAATGTATGTCTAAAAGTTGTTATTTTAAGATTTCATCTAGTTCACAAGTTTGAGAACAAGAAGAGTATATAGATTTTAGAATAAAGTGTAATGATTCATGAGATTTATACTACATGCTTCCTTATTCATGATTTATGAGACTTGGATTTTAGTTTTTCTCAAGCTATGTGAGTCATTTATATCAGCAAGCATGTTTTCTATAAAGATTGATAATATTGTTTAATTACTGTATACACCCCCATATACTCAGTACATCCTCAAAGTACTGATCCATATATATGTATATGTGCTACATTATCTCATAATGTAGGTTCAGGTGCTCGATCCCAGTAGCAATAGTGATCTCCGAGTACCTTTGTCTACATTTCGCAGTTGGTGAGTCCTCATGGTTGGAGGACCTATTTTTTAGATCTCCAGTCATGATATCAATTGATTTTGTTTTTAGTTCAGTTTGAGTCAGTTGGGGGTCTATCCCAATGAATCTCTAGTTCTTGAGTAGTAGAGGCTTTGTTAGACTAGACTATTAGTGGTGTTATAGACTACCAATATTGTTTTGATATGCAGACAATGTTTCTTTATTATACCAGTTCAGATTTAGCATAATATAGTATTATTGCTTGGTTTGTTATCCTAAAGTACATGATAGAGTTAGTAGCAGGCTCAAAGGGTTAGCTTGGGGCTACTTGTATCCTTAATCACCGGTGATGTTCTGGGATGAGATTTCGGGGCATTACAAACTTGGTATCAGAGCCTAAGGTTTAGAGAGTCCTAGGGAGTTTGACAAGCCACGTTATGTAGAGTCTTGATTATCAGTGTGTAGCGTGCCATATCTATGAGCAAGAGGCTATAAGATTTTTTAGGAAAAGTCATCTATTTCTTTCATAATTTGTAGTGCTCACAGTTGTCTCTCTCTGCTATTAATTCATGCTCTTTTTTGATAAAAATGCCTCATCACAGAGCTAATGCCTATAGGAATGATAACCAATAATCTCAGCCTGTTGATCCCCTAAATTAGAATGTGTCTCATACTGAGTTTCAAGCAGCTTTTCAGACTTTAGCCCAGGCAGTCGCCGCTAATATTCAAGCTACATTTCTATATCAGTAAGGAGGTAATTTATCCATAGCCAGGATTCGTGATTTCATGAAGATGAATCTGCTAGAATTCTATGGATCGAAGGTAGGTGAGGACCCACAGTTGTATCTTAATGAGGTGAAGAAGATCACCCAAGTTATGTATATTTTTTAGGAAGAAAGTATAAAATTGGCATCTTATAGGCTGATAGATATTGTGTATGATTGGGTTGTGATGTGGAGGAAGAGTGGAGGAGAGAATGTTGCTCCCATGACTTGGCAAGTGTTTCAGGATGAATTCTTGGAAAAGTTTCTTCCTACTTGAGATGAGGGAAGCGAAGATAGAAGAATTCATGAACCTGAGGCAAGACTCTATAATAGTAAAAGAGTATTGCCTCAAGTTCAACCAGTTATCTAAGTATGCTCTTGATTTGATGGCTGACCCCAGAACCAGTATGAGTAAGTTTGTGACTAGTGTGTTTGGATTTGTTGTTAAGGAGTGTAGGACTACTATGCTAATAGGGACATAGATCTTTTTAGAGTGATGATGTATATTTAGTAGATAGAGTCAAACAAGATAAGAGATAGAGAAAGAGTAATAGAAAACAAGAGGTCTAGATCAGAGCAGCATGAGTATGGTCAGGATAGATCTCATAGAGAGAACCACCCACAGTTTCAGAGTCGTTTGTCTATGCCAGTTCCTTCATCAGCTAGTGCTCCCACACCCAAAAACAGGCAAGAGCAGGGGAGTAAGTCTTCTATGTCCAGGTCCCAGAACAATATGAGTAACAGGCCCAGTTATTCCCAGGTGCTAACTGTGGTAGGACCCGTCCAGCTCCTCCTCAGGGTGCTTTATCCAACACAGCTGGCAGTCAGTGCCAGAACTGTTTCTATGCTTTATCATTCCACTAGGAATAGAAGGATTCTCCAGGTTTTTTTACTGGTATGCATCGTGTCTTTCACTTTGATGTTTATGTGTTGTTAAACCCTGGGTCAAGTTTCATTTATGTGACCCTATTGGTTTCTATGAATTTGTAAGTAAGTTTCGAAAAGGTCCCTGAACCTTTCTTGGTTTCTACCCTAGTAGGTAAGTCAGTTGTTGCAAAGCAAGTGTATAAAAAGTATCCTATCACTATTCTTTATAGAGTCATATTCGCAGATTTGATAGAGTTAGATATGGTTGATTACACTATTCTGGGTATGGATTAGCTTCATTCCTATTATGAATTTATAGATTGTCGTACTCGTGTAGTTAAGTTTCAGTTTCCTTATCAGCCAGTCTTTGAGTGGTCCAAAAATTCTATATCCCCCAAGAGTCATTTTTTATCCTACCTTAAAGCCAAAAATTTGATTTCCAAAGGTTGCATCTATCATCTAGTTTGAGTTAAAGACATTAAGTCTGAGGCTCCAACTATTTAGTCAGTCAACATAATTAATAAGTTTCCCAATGTTTTTCCAGAAGATCTCCCAGGGTTACCTCTCGATAGAGAGATAGAATTCAGGATTGACCTTCTTCCTAATACACAACCTATCTTTATTTCTCAATATCGTATGGCACCCACAAAGCTTAAGGAGTTGAAAGAGCAACTCAAAGATCTTTTAGATAAAGGTTTCATAAGGCCCAGTGTTTCTCCTTGGGGTGCTCCCATTCTATTCATATGAAAGAAAGATGGTTCTTTACGTATGTGCATTGACTACCGTCAGCTGAATAAGGTTATAGTTAAGAATAAATACCCTTTTCCTAGAATTAATGATTTATTTGATCAGTTGTAAGGTGCAAGTTATTTCTCAAAGATAGACCTTATATTCGGCTATCATCAGCTTAAAGTAAGAGAGTGTGATATTTCAAAAATAGCCTTCCAAACCCGTTATGGTCATTTTGAGTTTCTGGACATGTATTTTGGGCTAACCAATTCTCCAACAGCTTTCATGGACCTCATGAATCGAGTGTTCAAATAGTATCTTTATATGTTTGTCATTGTATTCATAGATGATATTTTTGTGTATTCTTGAAGTAAGGATGACCATTCAGATTATCTTAGTATTGTCCTAAAAAATCTTAGAGATCATTAATTATTTGCCAAATTTATCAATTGTAAATTTTGGCTAAGGCCATAGCCTTTCTGGGTCATATTGTTTCCGCTGAAGGAATTAGAGTCGGTCCCCAAAAGACAAAAACTATAAAGAATTGGCCTAGACCTACCTCTTCGTCAGACATTAGGAGTTTCTTGGGTCTAGCTGGTTATTACCATCTTTTTTGTTGAGGGTTTCTCATCTATTGCATCTTTCATGACCCGATTGACCCAAAAAAAGTTAAGTTCCTGTGGTCGGATTCTTGTGAAAAGAGTTTTCAGGAGTTGAAGACTTAACTCATATCATCCCCAGTGTTAGCCTTACCCGATGGTGTAGATAGTTTTGTGGTGTATTGTAATACCTCTAGAGTTGGTTTAGGTTGTGTGTTGATGCAGAGAGGTAAGGTTATAGCCTATGCCTCTAGACAGTTGAAGCCATATGAAAAGAATTACCTAACCCATGATCTTGAATTAGCTACTGTGGTTTTTGCTTTGAAAATCTGGAGACACTATCTGTATCGTGTTTATGTCTTTACAAACCACAAAAGCTTATAGTATGTATTTACTTAGAGAAAGTTGAATATTCATCAGAGAAGGTGGTTAGAGTTGCTAAAAGATTATGATATGAGTGTGTTATATCATCCAAGCAAGGCCAATATAGTGACAGATACCCTTAGTAGGTTGTCTATGGGCAGTGTTGCTCATGTAGAGAAAGATAAGAAAGAGTTGGATTGCGAAGTTCATCGTTTGGCTAGATTGGGTGTTAATTGTTTGATTCTGCTAATGGTAATATTTGGGTTCAGAGTAGTTTTAGATCACCCATAGGTTAGTTTAAAGTAGGTGAAGCAACTTTGCTTGGACCTGATACAGTGTTTGAGGCAATGGAGAAAGTCAAGTTGATTAGAGAAAGGTTAAAGACAGCCCAGAGTTGTCAGAAATCATATACAGATGTGAGGAGAAGAGATGTTAAGTTTGAAGTTGATGACTTGGTGTATCTGAAGATTTCACCCATGAATGAAGTGATGAGGTTTGGCAAAAAAGGAAAGCTTAGTCCCCGTTATATTGGCCTTTATAGAGTTCTGAGACGTGTTGGGAAAGTAGCTTATGAAATTGAGTTGCCTGTAGAGTTGTCAATGGTTCATCCTGTCTTTCACGTCTCCATGCTTAAGAAATGTATTGGTGATTCTGTTGTTGTAGATCCTTCAGAGAGTCCCGATGTCCAGAACCGTCTTTCATACGAAGAGGTTCCAGTTGAGATCCTAGATTGTCAATTCTGTAGACTAAGGAACAAAGAAGTTCCCTTGGTCAAAGTTTTATGGCGAAACCAATTCATAGAGGGCGCTACTTGGGAAGCAGAAGCAGACATGCGAGCTAAGTACCCGCACCTCTTCTCTGCAAATTCAAAATTTAGCCGAAGGTATTACTTTTCCTTAATTCAGCCCTTTCTAATCAAGGATTAAACTGTATAGCTATTCTTATTATAAGTTCATGCATACTCAAAAGTATTCAAAAGCTTAGAATGATACAAAGTCAGTTTAGCAATTTGTTTCAGATGTGCATACTCAGTTTTCTCAGTTTTCTTAGCCTAGCGAGTGACACATTCAAGGAATTCGTTTCCAAGGGGGAGATATTGTAAGACCCCGCAAAATTTTCCTTGTTGTCTAAGCATTTATAGCAATATTTCAAAACCTTTATGTCCTCCGTTTGTTTATTTTTTTTGTTTATACGCAATGAGGGAAGTCAAAAGTACATCTCGGGTGAGTTTCGGAATTTTTAGACTAGCTTGAGGTCATGTTTGGGGTTGCAAAATAGTAAACCTCCGCGATAAGCCCACGTCGTGCTGGCTATCGCATTGGCTTAGGAAAGGCGGTGCCTTGCTAAGTCCGACGGACTTGGAATGGAGGAGCCTTACTAAGCCAAGCGGACTTGGAAGGGTAGCACCTTTCTAACTCTTACTAGTATAAATTTTTAGTTTCTTCTCTGACTCATTAAGGGCAATATGGGTATTTTCATCCCCTTATCAGCTTTAACACGGGATTTAATCCCCAAATCACCAAAATACATGATATTTCTCACAAATTACTCAAGAATAAGGTCTAGGGTTTCAACCCAAAATCCAAGAGAACTCAAAATTTAATCTTTAGTTTTAAAAATTTATTCAAGAATTGGAATCCCCAGACCGCGAGCTAAGCACTCATCAATAGTACAAATAGCATCCCAAAAGCAAGAGTTCATCCAAAGTCCATAATTTGAGGTATGTGGAGTTTGAATAAGATCACTCCTTCCATTCTTGTGCCCAAAGTATAGATTTTTATTAAAGAATTTCATGTTTGCAAGTGTGGTTTGTGCTCAAATTAGATTATTTTGAATTTGTGAAACTATAAGATGTTCAAGTCTTGAAATTACATATTATTTCACTTATTTATGATGGAATTTGAGAACTTCTGCTATGAATTGCATATCCGTACACTGAATTAACAATTCTAAGTGTTCTTCTAAGATAAATATCAAGATTTAAGCTTTACTATGAAAGTTTGGTCATTTGAATATATTTATGTATGAGCTTGAGAGCTAAGTATGGATTTTGATGTTTCATGAAGCATGTGATGTTAGCATGATTTAATAAACAAGCCTTTTGATATTTTTGAAAGATTGCTCTTTAATCCCCAATCTAAGTTAGGAATCCACAAGATTCATGAGTTATGATTTAAAGCTAAGCGAAGCATAGTTGGCTTCCGTTATACATTCTAGTATTATTTAAAGTGGATTTTCCTAAAAGTTCTAAGCCTAAGTATGGAAGTAGTATTTAGCACTGAGTTGGGCTTGATTCCAAGGTCTCATGTCCTAGAACTATGAGCCACCGTAGGATTTATTTACCCCTAGTGGATTAAGATAGTGATCACTAAAAGTTAAGGTTCTATTCCGATGGCAAGGGTAGAATAGCTCTCCCCAACATGGGCAAGACTTTGGACTCCATGTCAGCTCACATGGTTTATGTTGGTTAGCAGAAACTCCCACATTTTCCTAATAAAGTCTCTTACTCTTCTTAAGATAAAGTATATGTATCTTGAAAGCTATGGTTTTAAGATTTCTAAGTTTCCCAAAGTGTCATAATCTTTTAGTTTCAAAAGAAGTTCCTTATTTTCATAAGATTAAAGTGTATGTCCTGAAAGTTGTTATTTTAAGATTTCATCTACTTCACAAGTTTGAGAACAAGAAGAATATATAGATTTTTGAATAAAGTGTAATGACTCACGAGATTTATACTACATGCTTCCTTATTCATGATTTATGAGACTTGGATTTCAGTTTTTCTCAAGCTTTATGAGTCATTTATATCAGCATGCATGTTTTTCTATAAAGATTGATAATATTGTTTAATTACTGCATACACCCCCATATACTTAGTACATCCTCAAAGTACTGATCCATATATATGTCTATGTGCTACATTGTCTCATAATGTAGGTTCAGGTGCTCGGTCCCAGCAGCGACAGTGATCTTTAAGTACCTTTGTCTACATTCCGTAGTTGGTGAGTCCTCATGGTTTGAGGACCTATTTTTCAGATTTCTAGTCATAATATTAGTTGATTTTGTTTTCAGTTCAGTTTGAGTCAGTTGGGGGTCTTTCCCAATGACTCTCTAGTTCTTGAGTAGTAAGGTTGTCAGACTAGACTATTAGTGGTGTTATAGACTTCCCAGTATTGTTTTGATATGAAGATAGTGTTTCTTTGTTATACCAGTTTGGATTTGGCATAATATAGTATTATTGCTTGGTTTGTTATCCTAAAGTAAGTGATAGAGATAGTAAAAGGCTCAAAGGGTTAGCTTGGGGATACTTGTAGCCTTAATCACCGTGTGACATTTCGGGATGAGATTTTGAGGTGTTACAAACTTGGTATCAGAGCGTAAGGTTTAGAAATTCCTAGGGTGTCTGACAAGCCACGTTACGTGGAGTCTTGATCATCAATGTGTAGCATGCCACATCTATGAGAAAGAGGCTACAAGACATTTTAAGAAAAGTCATTTTTTTCTTTCATAATTCGTCATACTCATAGTTGTCTCTCTCTGCTATTAATTCATACTCTTTTATGATGGAAAATGCATCCTCGCAGAGCTAATTCCCATAGAAATAATAACCAAGAAGCACGGTCTGTTGATCCCCTAAATGAGAATGTGTCTCATGCTGAGTTTCGAGTAGCTTTTCAGACGTTAGCCCAGGCAGTCATCGCTAATGTTCAGGCTAATAATCAGGCTGCAGTTCCACATCAGTGTAAGAAACCACAAAATCCTAATTTTAAATCAGTCTACTTGTGCTTGATAAAGGGTCCCATGTTTAGACATTTTAGCTAAATTTCTCAAACTTAGTTTGTTTTGGCCTTCAAAAGTTTGCAATCTTACTACGTAACCTCCATGTCTTTTAATGGTTCATATCGTTATTAATTCATGATCAGGAAGGTCAATAAGTATTCCCGGATAAGTTTTGGAATTTTCAGAACTCGTTTAAGCCAAGTTCGGAGCTGCAAAATAGTGTATCGATGCGATTATGGCGCGTCGCATTGCCTATTGCGTTGGTCCATATTTGCGCAGGTTGTAGAGCCGAAAGTATCGAAGCTCAATGTGATAATGGCGCGACGCGTTGACCATCGCATCAATGGGACAACTTAGCGAGTCGTCTATAGCGTCGATGCCTAATTTTCAGTCATTAAATATTCGCATTTTGAAGGGTAGTTTGGTTATTTTTCCACCCCTATATAAGCCAATAACATGGAATTTATGCCCATTTACACCAAAGTGTACTCCTTTACATCAATTTCTCTCAAGAACTAGGGCATGGGTTTAAATTTGATGACCCAATTCCAAGAACTTTCATCGTTAAGTTTCACGAATCTTCAATCTAAGGTATGCATAGTGTTCATCCATGGATCCTTTTCATCCAAGAAACTCATGAATCAAGTTTTAAATAATAAATTGTGATTATCTTGTTGTGGTATGATTATGTTCATGTTGATGATTTTTATATGAGTTTCAAGATGGTATCTTAATGTATTTTCATGAAGTATGTGAGGATGTTAGTTGAAATCCATGAGTTTGGGTGACTTGAGATTTGTTAAATTGATAAGTGTACCTATGCCTAAGATTCGGCGTGTAAGGTGCTTGATAAAATGCCTAGAATGATAAAAATCATGTTTTCATGACTTAATAGTGCTTAAATGACAATTCCATGCTCTATCCCTTATGATTCAACTTGAATTCCATGCTATTGTTGCATGTTGATTGTTGTGATGTGGAATGCCCATGACATTAAAGTTATGGAAGTATTACATGTCATATGCATTGCCTTCCATGTATAAGATGTTGAGAACTATGTGTAGTATGAAATCCCCTACTTATGGCGTTATGAATTGTGAACTTTGTTCCTATGATCAAGAAGTGTCATGTGGTGTCAGTTTTCTTCCATCGAGTCCTGGAGGTACTTGTACCCAAAAAATATAGTTGTGTGCCTAGTGCCAGTGTCATGTTTTCACTATATGCGTAGTCAAGCCATGTTCAGTAGAATTTAATTAGTCATGTGACTCAGGAAATCTTAATAATCTCATGAACTCAGTCAGTTATCAGATATCAGTAGTATCCCATCAGTCAACAGGATTCAGTAAACTCAATCCATGTATAGTCAGTTAATCATGTTCAGTCTTTTCAGATGGGAGTAGAAATTAGCACCGAGTGAACCCAAGGATGGGAACATACACTGTCAGATGAGGGTGTGATTCTTAGTAGTGATCTGACACTGTCAGAAGAGGGTTGATGGGGTGGATAAGCATTGTCAGATAAAGGCCCCACCATTCTCTTTTAGGGACACTGTCAGATGAGGGTTACCCATAGCTTGTCTTTACCAGTGGCACGGTATTGACACCCTTCCAGTCAGAGCAGATATTGGACCCCAGCTCAGCTATAATAGCATATATAAGGCATGCCAGTTAAATAACTACTTCCCACAGTTTCAGTATCAGTCTCTATAAAAGAACTCAGATAGTTCTTCAAAATATCAGGACTGTCAGATATAGTCAACTTAGATACAGTACAAAACTCAGCTAGTTCCATCAGATTCAGGACTGTCAGATACAGTCTCCCATGTTATCAGTTATATCTATCATGTCAGTTATCAGTAAACACATGTTATCCATACTCAAACTCAGTAACCATGTAATCTTAATTTCTGTTACAGTTACTAGGTATTCATTATGTATTCTCACGTTCATGTTAGTTAGTCAGCTAGTGTTATTTATGTATATGAACCCAATGCATTTAGCCTACCTCACATGCATACTCAGTACATTCAGTCGTATTGACGTATTCGCGCTATGGTGTTTTATTTTACACCATAGGTTCAGAGAAACAAGTTCCAGATCAGCAAGCAGTAGCAGTAACATTCTAGTACTCAGAGTTGCAGTGAGTCCTCTTTATTTGAGAAAGATATTATTATTACTTCATTTATTATTTCAGTTTAGTTTTCAGTTGACGAAGTTAGTGGGGAACTATGTCCCATCCACTCCTTATTCGGATAGTTAGAGGCTTTCAGACGACTACAGTGTTTTTAGATTTAGACTTTAGTATTTTAAGTTTTGTTTTGGTATTGTGATACCACTTATTTTAGATATTGTTATTATCCAGATTGTGTTCAGTATTGAACCTTATGGCCTTTTAGTATATGTTTCCATATTATTATGTTATATTATGCAGTGTTCAAGTACAGATATAGTCATGGGTTAGCTTGTAGTCCTTCGGGGTCATGAGCATCGTGTAGCATTTTGGGTACCAGATTTAGGGTGTTACAAACTTGGTATCAGAGCCTAAGGTTCAATAAAGTCCTAGGAAGTCTGAAAGCCACATCTAGTAGAGTCTTGTACATGGGTGTGTTGCGCGCCACATTTATGTACAGGAGGCTATGAGATGTTTTAGAAATATTTCCCTTCTTTCAGTATTAATGTCATTCCAGTGAGCATAATCTCAAGATAAACTCTCAGCCTAATCCGTTTTTCCTCTTATTTTTAGAACATGCCTCCCAAGAGAAGAAATCAGCCAGCCCCTCAGCCCGAAGATCCTTTGGGCGAACATATTTCTTATGCAGAGTTCAGGGCCGTATTCACTACTCTTGCTCAATTAGTTGCTGCTCGGAATGAACGACCAACAGTTATTTTGGCCAACCCAGTAGCCAATTCAGCTGCAGCCAGGATTTAGGACTTTACCCAAATGAATCCTCCATCCTTCTTCAGGTCTAAGACTGATGAAGACCCTCAGGAATTTCTTGATTAGATTCAGAAAGTGACAAATATCATAGGGTTGACTACTGTTGAGAGTGCTGAGTTAGCTGCATATCAGTTGCAGGATTTTTCTTACACTTGATACAAGCAGTGAATGTCAGAGAGGTTAGATGATGCAGGTCCTATAGAGTGGGGAAGTTTGTCATGACATTCTTAGATAGACTCTTTCCCTAAAAGCTGAGGGAGGCTAAGGTGCTAGAGTTTATCAACCTCAGAAAAGGCAATATGACGGTGAAAGAGTATTTTCTTAATTTTACCCAATTAGCCAGATATGCCTCTTATGTGGTTGCGAATAGCAGGGATAAGATAAGTAAGTTTGTTTTAGGTATGAATGACAGTATGATAAATGAGTGCAGATCCACCATGCTGAATAGTGACATGACTTTACCCAGGCTTATGACTCATGCTCAACGACTAGAGGAGCATATGATTACGATGAGGTAAAGGCAGAATAAGAGAGCAAGGTCAGGCAGTTTCAACTTTGCTTAGCCCAAATCAGAAGAAGGAAACTGTTCTCAGTTTCATCCTAAGCCATCAGTTTCATCCCCTTCTTTGGCCAGTGCTCCAGCTTCTAAGTTCAGAGATAGAGTGCCAGGTTCTATGTTTTAGGGCAGTGTCAGCAATGCCTGAACTAATCCCCTATCTCAGACTTGTGTATGAACCACAAGGGTGCTTGCAGAGCTGGTAACGATATCTATTTTGGTTGTGACAAGTCAGGCCACAGAGTCAGAGATTGTCCCCAGTCAGGTTATCAAGGTCAGCAAAACCATTCCGCAGCTTAATCCGGTCGCCTGAACCAGTAGGTTTCCACTTCCAGTGCTACTAGTGGGCAACGCCCAAACAGATTTTATGCTCTTCAAACTCGATAATATTAGGAAAATTCTCCTGATGTCGTTACTAGTACATTACAGATCATTTATGTGCATACTTATGCTTTGTTGGATCCAGGTGCATCCTTGTCTTTTGTTACTCCTTATATAACAGGCAATTTTGGAGTCAGTCCTGAAATTCTAGCAGAGCCCTTTCAGTCTCTACCCCAGTGGGTAAAACCATGACAGCCTAGAGGGTATACAGGAACTGCCCAGTTATTCAGAAAGTCACTTCAGCAGATTTAGTCAAATTAAATATGACTGATTTTGATATCATTCTCGACATGGATTGGCTTCATTCCTACTATGCCACAATCGACTGCAGAAATAGAATAGTCCAGTTTCAATTTCTGAATGAACCTATCCTAGAGTGGAGAGGTAGTACTTCATCTTTCAGGGGTTAGCTTATTTCCTACCTTCGGGCAAGGAAAATAATAGCTATGGGGTGTGTTTATCATCTCGTTCATGTTAAGGAATCTAGTTTCGAAACTCCCAGTCTTGAATCAGTCCCAGTTGTAAATGAATATTCAAATGTTTTTCCCAAAGATCTTTCAGGCATTCCTCCCGAAAGAGAAATAGACTTCGACATTGATCTTCTTCTAGACACTCAGCCTATCTCTATTCTGCCATATAGAATGGCACCAACAGAGCTCAGGGAACTAAAAGAACAGTTGAAGGATCTCTTAGTTACGGGATTCATCAGACCCACCATTTCTCTATGAGGCATACCAGTCCTATTTGGGTGCAAGAAATATAATTCTCTCAGAATGTGCATAGATTACCATCAGCTCTATAAAGTTATGGTTAAGAACAGGTATCCATTTCTCAAAATTGATGACCTATTTGACCAACTTCAGGGTGCTTGTTATTTCTCTAAGATAGACCTCAGATCAGGCTATCATCAGCTTAGAGTTAGAAAATATGACATCCCAAAGATAGCTTTCCATACTCGGTATGGTCACTTTTCTTAGTCATGTCCTTTGGTCTTACCAATGCCCCAGTATCTTTCATGGACTTGATAAACCGGGTGTTCAAGCAGTAGTTGGACATGTTTGTGATAGTCTTTATAGATGACATCCTTGTTTACTCCTGCAGTAAGCAAGACCATTCAGACCATCTCAGAATTGTTCTTCAAACTCTCAGAGATCATCAGTTATTCGCCAAATTTAGTAAGTGTGAATTTTGGCTATGGTCAGTAGCATTCCTTGGTCATATCATTTCTGGTGATGGCATTAGAGTAGATCCTTGAAAGATTAAAGTGGTAAGAAACTGGCCTTTCTATGTCTCTCTATCAAATATCAGGAGTTTCTTGGGTTTGGATGGCTATTACAGATGATTTGTTAAGGTATTTTCTTCTATTGTATCTCCTATGTCCAGATTGACTCAGAAAAAGGTCAAGTTTCAGTGGTCAGATCCTTGCGAGGAGAGTTTTCAAGATTTGAAGACTCAACTCATCTCTGCTCTAATTCTAGCATTACCAAATGGTCCAGATAGGTTCGTAGTGTATTGTGATGCATCTAGAGTAGGTTTGGGTTGTGTCTCATGCGTCATGGTAAAGTCATAGCCTACACCTCCAGACAGTTAAAGCCCCATAAAAAGAATTATCCTACTCATGATCTTGAGTTAGCAGTCGTAGTATTGGCCTTGAAGAGTTGGAGGCATTATCTATACGGAGTTCATGTAGATGTCTTCATAGACCATAAGAGCCTTCAGTATGTCTTTTCTTAGAAATATCTTAATCTTCATCAGAGAAGGTAGTTAGAGCTCTTGAAAGATTATGACATGAGTGTCCTTTATCATCCAGTCAAGGCCAATGTAGTGGCTGACATCTTAGTAGATTGTCTATGGGTAGTGTTGCTCATGTTGAGGACAGTAAAAAGAAGTTAGCCTAGGAAGTCCATTAGCTTATCAGACTAGGCGTTCTCTTAGTCAATTCTTCAGAGGGTGGTGTATGTGTTCAAAGTAGTTCAGAATCATCTCTAGTTTACGAGGTGAAAGAAAAACAAGATAGAGATCCCAACCTTGTCAAGTTGAAAGAGTCAGTAAAAGATTAGAAAGTAGAGGTTTTCTCCCAAGGAGAAGATGGTGTTCTTCATTGTTAAGGTCGTCTATATGTTCCAGTTGTAGATGATTTAAGGTAGCGAATTCTTACAAAAGCGCACCGTGCGCGCTACTCTATTTATCTAGGGGCCACTAAAATGTACCGCGATTTGCGAGAGATCTATTGGTGGAATGGGATGAAGAGATATATTGCAGAGTTTGTGGCTAAGTGGTCTACATGTCAACAGGTTGAGATAGAGCATAAGAAGCCTAGTGGCCTTCAAGAGTTTGCAATTTTACTTTGCGACCTCCATGTCCTTTAATGGTTCATATCTTAATTAGTTCATGATCAAGAAGGTCAATAAGTGTTCCCGGACAAGTTTTGAAATTTATGGAACTCGTTTAAACCAATTTCGGAGTTGCAAAATAGTGTATCGACGTGATTATGGCACGCCGCATTGCCTATCGTGTTGGTCCATATTTGCGCAGGTTGTAGAGTTAA
This sequence comes from Capsicum annuum, assembly GCF_002878395.1. Taxonomy (NCBI): domain Eukaryota; kingdom Viridiplantae; phylum Streptophyta; class Magnoliopsida; order Solanales; family Solanaceae; genus Capsicum; species Capsicum annuum. Next base: position 172,382,829 of record NC_061120.1, on the reverse strand, counting down.
AAGTACTGAGGATCGACACAATAACGGTATGATGCATCGACCATCGCGTCGATAGGATAATGCGTTGCGTCATCTGTAGCGTCGATGCCCAATTTTTAGTCATTAAATATCTGCATTTTGAAGGGTATTTTGGTCATTTTCCCATCCCTATATAAGCTAATAACATGGAATTTATGCCCATTTATAGCAAAGTATACTCCTTTTCATCAATTTCTCTCAAGAACTAGGGCAAGGTTTCAATTTGAAGACCCAAATCCAAGAACTTTCATTATTAATTTTCACGAATTTTCAATCTAAGGTATTCATAGTGTTCATCCATGGATCCCTTTCATCCATGGAGCTCAAGAATCAAGTTTTAAATAATAAATTGTGATTATTTTGTTGTGGTATGATTATGCTCATGTTGATGATTGTTATTTGGGTTTCACGATGGTATCTTAATGTATTTTCATGAAGTATGTGAGCATGTTAGTTAAAATCCATGAGTTTGGGTGACTTGAGATTTGTTAAATTGATAAGTGTACTTCTGCCCAAGGTTGTGCATGTAAGGTTCTTGATAAAATGCCTAGAATGATAAAAATCATGTTTTTATGACTTATTAGTGCTTAAATGACAAGTCCATGCTCTATCCCTTATGATTCAACATGAATTCCATGCTATTGTTGCATGTTGATTGTTGTGATGTGCAATGCCCATGACATTGAAGTTATGTAAGTATTTACATGTTGTATGAATTTTCTTCCATGTATAAGATGTTGAGAACCATGTGTAGTATGAAATCCCCTACTTATGGCATTATGAATTGTGAACTTTGTTCCTATGATCAAGAAGTGTCATGTGGTGTCAGTTTCCTTCCATCGAGTCCTGACGGTACTTGTACCCGAAAAATATAGTTGTGTGCCTAGGGACAGTGTCCTATTTTCATGATATCCACAGTCAAGCCATGTTCAGTAGAATTCAGTCAGTCATATAACTCAGGAAATCTCAGTAATCTTATAAACTCAGTCAGTTATCAAATATCAGTAGTATTCCGTCAGTCAACAGAATTTAGTAAACTCAGTCCATGTACAGTCAGTTAATCATGTTCAGTCTTTTTAGATAGAAGTAGAAATTAGCACCGAGTGAACCCAAGGATGGGAACACACACTGTCAGTTGAGGGTATGATTCTTAGCAGTTAAAGATCAAAAGGTAGAGGTTTTCTCCCAAGGAGGAGATAAAGTGTTGAGGTTTCAGGGTAGACTCTATGTTCTTTATGAGGCACAAAATTATGGCTGAAATGCATGGTACACGATATTATATTCATCCCTGCGCTACCAAGATGTACCGCAATTTATGGGAAATCTATTGGTGGAATGGTATGAAGAAAGATATAGTGAAGTTTGTGGCAAAGTGTGCAACTTGTCAACAGGTTAAGGTAGAACACCAAAGATCTGGTGGTATGTTTGTAAGACCCCGCAAAATATTGCATTTAAAATTCTGCTCGTTTAGCTCCTTGAAGCTTTATAAAAGGTCCAACACTTAGAAATTTTAGCTAAGTGTTTAATACTTAGTTTCATTTCAAGCCTCCAAACTTCAGGGATTTATTTGACGACCTTTCTGACCTCCAATTTTTTAGATTTTCAAGTTGCATTGTGATGGGGCAAGGTCATAGTACATTTCGGTTGGGTTTTGGAATTTTTGAAATCCGTTTAGAGCTCGTTTGGATTTCAAAATAGTAGCTCGAGGCGATAGCAGGGCACCTCCCAGGCTTCAGCACCGCTCTAAGCAGGGCGCCGCCCTGGGTTCCTCGGTGCTCTAGGCAGTGCGATGCCCTGGAAGTTCGGTGGGTGCCCAGTTTTCAGCATTTCACCTCCGTATTTTGAAGGAAAATTTGGTCAATTTACCCACCCTATATAAGCCTAACAACACGAGATTTGGTCATAATTCAGCAACATATACTCAATTTCTCCCAAAAACTCTCAACAACAAGCCCTAGGGTTTTCATAGAAGGTTCAATTCCAAGGGAATTCACCATCAATTTCCAAGAATCTCTTCATCAATCTTTGTAGAATCACAAGCTAAGGTATGAGTTGTGTTGATTCATGAACTCCTTTCATCCATGAAGTTTAAGAACTCCATTTTAAACTATATCATGATATTCATGTTATGACTTGATTGTTGATCATGTTTAAGTGTTGAATGATTCCAAGATGAAATCTTTATGTGTTTTTATGAAACTAGGATGATATGTTAGTTGAAATATATGAATTTTGGGTGGTTTGAATTGTTAAATTGATGAATATACCTATGCCATGAAGTGTGCATGTAAGGTGTTTGATGAAATTCCTAAGAAACTAGAAACCATGCCCAATAGAAAAATTATGACCTAAATGATGAATGCATGATGTTACCTTACGATCAACATGACTTCCATGATATTATTGTGTGTTATGATAGTTGATGGAATGCTCATGAACCAAGATTGATAAAGACTTTGATTATATGCATTCCTACCATGTACAAGATTATGATAAGCATGTGTTTTCATGAAATCCCCATTTATTACATTATGGATTGTTAATGTTGTCTTGTACTCAAGAAAGTCATGCCTAGTCAGTTTCCTTCTATCAAGTCCTGGAGGTACTTGTACCCGAAAAGTATATCTGTGTGCCTAGATCCAGTGTTATGTTTTCATGATATCCTTAGTCAAGCCACGTTCAGTAAAATTTAGTTAGTCATGTAACTCACGAAATCCCAGTAATCTCATGAACTCAGTCAATTATCAGCTATCAGTAATATTCTGTAAGTCAACAGAACGTCATGAATTCAATCCAGTTTAGGTCAGTTTAATCATGTTTAGTGTCTATTCAATTGGGAGTATAAATTAGCACCGAGTGAACCCAAGGCTGGGAACTCACCTTCCAGTTTACGGTGTGATTCTTAGAAGCAATCCTTGTGTTCCAGAACTACGTAGCCAGCGTAGGTTGAGACATCTAACCTGTCAGCTTAAGGTTGATGAGGTGGATAATCTTTCAGTTTAGGGTTCCCACCATTCTTATTTTGAGTACTTGTCAGTATAGGGTCCTCACAGCTTATCCTTCCTAGTGGTGCAGTTTTGACACCCTTCTAACTGGGGTTACAGATTGGACCCCAATTTAACAATATTTACTTATTTGGGGCATGTCGGCTAGATGAATACTTCCTATAGTTTTAGTTATAGAATCAGGACTGTCAGATACAGTCGTTCAGTCTCAGTAAAAGAACTCAGATAGGTTTTTAGAATTCAGGACTGTCAGATACAGTCAACTCAAAATAGTACGGAACTCAAGTAGTTCTATCAATATCAAGGCTGTCAGATACATCCACTCATGTTATCATTACTAAAACCCAGTAATCATGTTATCACGAACTCTATTACTAGTATATCAATTACACGAAAAATATGTTATCAGTATTCAGATTCAGGACTATCAGATACAGTCAATCAGATCAGTTCTTCATAATAAAAATTATCAAAAACAATCATTCAAATATTCATATCAGTAAACTCAGTTGTCAGCCTACCAGTAATTCAGATGATCTGTATTTCAATAATAGTAAACTCAGATATCAGTAAATCCAAGTTATCACTAGACTCATAGTCAGACTAGTATTCAGTCCTATCATGATCTTAGTTACAGTTACTATGTATTTATGCATGCATTCTCACATTCATGTTAAGTTGTCAGTTAGTATTAATTTTGCATGTGAACCCTTGTATTTAGCCTACCCCACATATATACTCAGTACATTCAGTCATACTAACTTATTTGTGCTATGGTGTTTTATTCTACGTCATAGGTTCAAAGACACGAGTTCAATATCCAAAGCAGCAGTAGTATTCCAGCTTTCGATACTCAACAGTTAGAGTTTTAGCAGTGAGTCCTTATTCTCTGAAGACATGATATTATTTTATCATTCAATATTTAGTTTCTTTCAGTAGTGGAGTTAGTTGGGGACATGTCCCATCAACTCCTTATTCAGATAGTTTAGAGGCTTTTAGACTAGATATTCAGACTTCAGTATTTTTAGTATTTGTATTCAATTTTGGTATTATTATACCATATTTTCAGTTATGTATCAGTATTGAACCTTATGGCCTTTTAGTTCATGTTTCCTCATTTATGATATTATTATTATTGTGCAGTGTTCAGGTACATATATTATTCATGGGTCAGTTTATGGTCCTTCGGGGTCATGAGCACCATGTAGCATTTCGGGTACCAAATTCGGGGCATTACAATATTGGAGGAGTTTGGTATCCCGACTTGGAAGTGGGAAGAAGTGAATATGGATTTTGTGACTGGTTTACCCCTTTTGCATCATCATCATGATTCAATTTGGGTTGTTGTAGATAGACTGACTAAGTCAGCACATTTTTTGCCAGTGCATATATTTTATTCAGCAGAGGATTATGCTAAGTTGTATATCCGGGAGTTAGTCAGATTTTATGGAGTTCCCTTGTCTATCATCTCAGATAAGGGTACTCAGTTTACTTCCCAATTTTGGAGAGCTTTGCAAAAGGGTCTTGGTACCCAAGTTTACCTTAGTTCCACCTTTCATTCGCAGACAGATGGTCAGGCTTAGAGGACCATCTAAACTTTAGAAGATATGTTAAGGACATGTGCTCTTGATTTCAAGGGTAGTTAGGATGAGCATTTGCCATTGGTTGAGTTTGCGTATAACAACAGTTATCATTCTAGCACTCAGATGGCCCTGCTTGAGGCTTTATATGAGAAGAGATGTAGATCACCCATAGGTTGGTTTGAAATGAGTGAAGCAACTTTGCTTGGACTTGATGTAGTGTTTGAGGCAATCGAGAAAGTCAAGTTGATTAGAGAAAGGTTGAAGATAGCCCAGAGTCATCAAAAATCATATAAAGATGTGAGAAGAAGAGATATTGAATTTGAAGTTGATGGCTTGGTGTATCTGAAGATTTCACCCATGAATGGGGTGAAGAGGTTTGGCAAAAAGGGGAAGCTTAGTCCCTGTAATATTGGCCCTTATAGAGTTCTGAGACTTGTTGGGAAAGTAGCTTATGAAGTTGAGTTGCCTGCAGAGTTGTCAATTGTTCATCCTGTCTTTCACGTCTCCTTGCTTAAGAAGTGTATTGGCGATTCTATTGTTGTAGATCCTTTAGAGAGTCTCGATGTCCAGAACAGTCTTTCATATGAAGAGGTTCCAGTTGAGATCCTAGATTGTCAAATCCGTAGACTAAGGAACAAAGAAGTTCCCTTGGTCAAAGTTTTGTGGTGGAACCAGTCCGTGGAGGGCGCTACTTGGGAAGCACAAGCAGACATGCGAGCTAAGTACCCGTACCTCCTCTCCACAAATTCAAATTTAGCCGAAGGTATTACTTTTGTTTAATTCATCCCTTTCTAATCAAGGATTCAGCTATCTATCTATTCTTATTATAAGTTCATGCATTCTCAAAAGTATTCAAAAGTGTAGAATGATACAGAGTCAGTTTAGCAATTTGTTTCAACGTGCATACTCAGTTTTCTCCGTACTCTTAGCCTAGCGAGCGACACAGTCGAGGATGAGTGTTTTCAAGGGGGAGATATTGTAAGACCCCACAAAATTTTTCTCATTGTCTAAGCATTTATATCATGATAAAATAAGACTTAAAATTTTTGACTAAGTGTTGGGACTTAGTTCATTTTAGTACCTTAAAACTTTGATGAATTATTTCACAACCTTCCTAGCCTCCGTTTGTTGATTTGTTTGTTGATACACGATGGGGCAAGTCAAAAGTACATCTCGGGTGAGTTTCGGAATTTTTAGACTAGCTTGAGGTCATGTTTAGGGTTGCAAAATAGTAAGCCTCCACGATAAGCCCGCGTCGCGCTGGCTATCGCATTGGCTTAGGCGGGGCGGTGCCTTGCTATGTCCGACGAACTTGGAAAGGCGGCACCTTGCTAAGCTCGGTGTACTTGGCAAGGCGGCGCCTTGCTAACTCCTGCTGGTATAAATTTTCAGTTTCTTCTCCGACTCATTAAGGGCAAGATGGGTATTTTCCATCCCCTTTTCAACTTTATATTTGTTGAGAAGAGTATATATATTTTAGAGTAAAGTGTAATGACTCGCGAGATTTATACTACATGTTTCCTTATTCATGATTTATGAGACTTGGATTTCAATTATTCTCAAGCTATGTGAGTCATTTATATCAGCATGCATGTTTTCTATAAATATTGATAATATTGTTTAATTATTGCATACACCCCCATATACTCAGTACATCCTCAAAGTACTGATCCACTTATATGTCTATGTGCTACATTGTCTCATAATGTAGGTTCAGGTGCTCAGTCCCAGCAGCGACAGTGATCTCCGAGTACCTTTGTCTACATTTCATAGTTGGTGAGTCCTCATGGTTCGAGGACCTATTTTTTAGATTTCCAGTCATGATCTCAGTTGATTTTGTTTTCAGTTCAGTTTAAGTCAATTAGGGGTCTGTCCCAATGACTCTCTAGTTCTTGAGTAGTAAAGGCTTTGTCAGATTAGACTATCAGTGGTGTTATAGACTTCCCAATATTGTTTTGATATGCAGACAGTGTTTCTTTGTTATACTAGTTTGGATTTGGCATAATATAGTATTATTGCTTGGTTTGTTATCCTAAAGTAAGTGATAGAGATAGTAGCAGGCTCAAAGTGTTAGCTTAGGGCTACTTGTAGCCTTAAGCATCGTGTGACATTTCGGGATGAGATTTTAGGATGTTACACTTAACCACCAAGTTCTTTCATCAATAACCTATACTTTTCTAAAACTACAAATACTATCAACAACTTTTTTCACACCTTAAGCAAATAACAATTCACCTTAACTAATAACTCCTTCTTTACCTTCTACTAAACTATCACACCAGGACATATCACTTCATTACTAACTCGATCATATGCAAAAAGTTTTGGCTATACATATATTCAATAATTTGCCCTTACCACTTTTCTGGTCACTACACTTCTAAACTCATACTCCCAACTATAAGGAGGTTCTACTACTTATGAATCATAACACTGAAGATCATAATATCCCTCGAATACGCTCTATATTTAACAGTCTAGGTTCATACTAAATCCTCTTATGAGCATTATCTGCATAAAAAAAGGGTCAACGAGCAATCTAAATATATATCTAATTCTGCATCAACTGAGCAACTCATAAGAATGAGGACATAACTTTCAGTTTGAGGGACTTATGACACACTATAGAGCTCTTCTCAAACTCCTTTGGGTGTATTCTGAAACTTCATTCTAGCAAATTTGAGAGCATTATCAGGGAAGGAAGATTGGAACTTGCCGACCATTTTATGTCAATAACACTACATAGATAAAGAAGTATAGATTAACATTATGGAGGAATCTGAAAGCATATCTGACTTGGGCTTAGTACACAATTTTTTATAAACATGATAAAACACTTCAATCTTCGGAATTCAAAATCACTGATGGGATTTTTTCTAGCCTTCTTATAATCCCATAACTATCGGTGGAGAATTAAGCTTAACTATTTTTGGTTTCTTGAAAAAAATGAGACAGAGATGGTCTGAATAGAATAGGATGAGAAGTTGTTTAAGTTTCTTAGAGAACCTTTCTATAGAACGATCTGAGACTTGAAAGAATGAAGACACTTCCTAAATGCCTTGTAGCCTCTCGAAAAAAATTACAGATATCTCTGTACCGTTCCACAAGACTCTACTAGGCACGGCTTCACAGACACCCTAGAACACTTGAACTCTATGCTCTGATACCAAGTTTGTAATGCCCTAAAAATCTGTCCCGAGATATCACACGGTGCTCAGGACCATAAGTGATCCCAAGCTAACTTTTATACTGGCATAACTCCTGAGCAACTAAATAAGATACATAAATTTGAAAAAAATGAGTGGAAGATACATCTTTAGTTAAATATGATCAATACAACTATAGGAAAAAAATGATTACAACTCTGCTTTATGAAAAAACAAAACCGAAATCAAATATATACACTCTACTGACTGTCTATAAAGCCTCTACTAATACTGACTATAGGTAGCCGGTACATGACCCCCAGCTATCCCTAATCAATACGACTGAATAAAAGAGACAATACAAAGTTATAGTTGACTTGAGTCCTTGAATCAAAAGAACCCATACCTGCTGACTGAAAGTTGCAAACTGACTGAATATGGTATGTATGCTACAACTTGTACCTACATTATGAGACAATGTAGCACATAGACATATATATGGATTAGTACTTTAGGGATGTACTAAGTATATGGGGGTACAATGCATAAATAAAATATTATCTCATCATCATAACTTATAAAACAATGCATGCTAAATGTAAATGACTTACATAAGCTGGAATGTCTAAAATACTGATATCTGAAGTCATGCACAGCAAGTCAAAACTTTTATAATCTAGTGATTCATAACATTTAGTTCTAAAAATTGTACTTGTAATCTTTCTTTAAGTTATACTATCTAAGTGTAGGAGGACTCACTCTTAATTTCTAAAGTCTAAAAGCCAAAATCTGAAGCTAATATCTTTCTTTAACACATAATCTGATTAAAACTTGTGAGCCTTCACACTTAGTTTTCTAAAAACTTTTTCTATCATTCTTTTCTTTTGGAACTTAAAGACTTAGGAGCTTTGGAAACTTTTGAAATTTGAGACTTAGGGACTTTGAAACTTAGAACTTTGGAAATCTTAAAACCATAACTTTCAAAATACATATGCTTTATCTAAAGGAGAGTAGGGGACTTCTTTTGAAACTTAGGGATTGTAGAACTTCGGGAACCTTTGGACCTGGAACTCAAAGACTTGGGAAATTTTAAAACAAAAACCTTCAAAATATATATTTTCATCTTAAGGAGCATAGGGGACTTGGGAGCTTTGAAAACTTTTAGACTTAGAAACTCTGGGAACTTTTGTACTTGGGACTCAAACACTTGGGAACTTTAAAACTATAAAACTTTGGATACTTAGAGACTCTGGGAGACTGTGGAAAACTTAGGAGTTTCTTCTAACCAACATAAACTGTGTGAGCTAACATGAAGTCCAACGTCTTACCCACGTTGGGGAGAGTTGTTCTACCTTTGCCATCAGAATAGAACCTTAACTTTAGTAACCACTTTCTTAACCCACTTAGGGCAACTTATGATCCTACGGTGGCTCGTAATTCTAGGGCATGAGACCTTAAAATCATACCCAAATCCATGCTAAATACTACTCTCATACTTAATCTCAAAACTTTAGGAAATTCCACCTTAAAAGTACAATAATGGATAATGAAAGCCAACTATGCTTCTCTTGGCTTTAAATCAAAATGATGTGGATTCCTATCTTTACTTGGGATCAAAGAGAAATCTTTCTTGAAAACTTAAAATGCTAATTCATTAAATCATGCTAATAACATAAGCTTCATGAAACATCAAAATTCATACTTGGGCTTAAAGTTTATACATATACTCAAATAATCTTAATTTCACAGAGAAGCTTAAATCTTGACATCAATATTGAAAACACTTGGAAATATCAATTCATTGTAGAGATGTACAATTCATAGCATAAATTCTCAAATTTAAACATAAATAGGTGAAATAACATGCAATTTCAAGACTTGAACAGTTTATAATTTCATAAACTCAAAATAAAGTAAACTGGACAAAAACATCACTTGAAAACATAAAATTCTTTAATAAAAATCAAATCTTTGGGCACAAAAATGCAAGGATTGTTCTTGTTCAAATCCCACATACCTTAGATTATGAACTTTAGATGAACACTCGCTTATGGGACTCTATTCTCGACTTTGAACGGATACTCTTAATGTTCTTGGTTTGGGGATTCCAGTTCTTGAGTCAATTTTGAAAAGTAACGGTGAAATCTTGAGTTCTCTTGAACTTTGGGTTGAAACTCTAGGATGTGTTCTTGATGAATTTGAGAGAAAAGTACCATAATTTGATATTTTGGGGATTAAATCCTGTGTTATAGCTTAATAGGGGTGGAAAATACCCCTTTTGCCCTTAATGAGTCAGAGAGAAAAACTGAAATTTATACCCAGTCGGAGTTCCTTGGACTTAGCAAGGCGCTGACCTTCCAAGTCCGCCGGACTTAGCAAGGCCCCGCCCTTCCTAGACCAACGTGATAGCCAGGGCGACACAGGCTTATCACAGAGGCTTACTATTTTGCCACCCTAAACATGCCCTTAAACTCGTCTAAAAATTCCAAAACTCACCTGGGATGTACTCCTTACTTGCCCCATCATGAATCAATAAAAAGAAATCAACAAACGGAGGTCGGAAAGGTCATGAAATAATTCTTTAAAGTTCGGAGGTCTTAAAAATGACGAAGTCCCAACACTTAGCCAAATTTCTAAGTATGAGACTTCTATTGATATGGTCTAAAGGGATTAAATAACGAGGAAACTTGTGGGGTCTTACATTTTCCCATGGCTAACTTAACCATAAAATCACCCGTTAAATTTGTGGCACCATCACACTACATTCTCACAGGATAGAAATCAATGCTGAAGGTTTTGATCGACTCTTCGTCGAAAGGGCTATTAGCATTTGGATCATCTCTTTCGAGACATTTCTCCTCCCCGTGTTCATTATCTTCTGCTCCTAATTGAGATAATGCTTCTAAAGCAAGCTCATAGAGTGGTGGATGTAGTCGAGCTACTACACGTGTTCCTGGACTTGATTTGTTTTTTTTCTTTTAGGAGTCATATTATCTTAAATTAACAGGAACATAAAATATATATTATAATTGATTAATATATCATTAAAAAAGATAACAGTAAATCGAACATGCACAATAGTAAAATAAAAATTCCAATAGACCACACATCTATTGCACCAGGTATGTTATATGTTGCAACATATAACCGACCTGTTGCAACGGATGAGTAAATCGTTGGAAATAATAAAAATAGGTCTCTAATCTATTGCACCGAATATTTTATCTGATGCAACATATAACCAACCCGAATGCAACAGAGTAAACTATGAAAACCATAAAAACAAATGACACATCTGTTGCATCAGGAATGTTATCTATTGCAACATATAACAGACTTGTTGCAACGATGAGTAAACCGTTGAAAACAATAAAAATAGATCACTAATTTATTGCATCAGGTATGCATCTGCTGTAACATATAACCGATCTGTTGTAACGGATGAGCAAATCATTGAAAATAATAAAAATAGATCACTAATTTGTTGCACCAGGTATTTTATCTAATGCAATATATAATCAACCGTTGCAACGGATGAGTAAACCATTGGAAACAATAAAAAAAGATCAATAATCTATTACACCGGGTATGTTATCTGTTGCAACATATAACTAACCTATTGCAACGGATGAGTGATCCGTTGAAAACCAAAAAATAGATCACTAATCTGTTGCACCAGGTATGTTATCTGTTGCTATATATAACAGACCTATTGTAATAGATGAGTAAACCATTGAAAATAATAAAAATAGATCACTAATCTATTGTACCAGCTATGTTATTTGTTGCAATATATAACTGACCTGTTGCAATGGATAAGTAAACCGTTGGAAATACTAAAAACAGATCACTAATCTGTTGAAAAATATTACTCATTTGTTGCAAAATGAATTATCTGTTGGATCAATATTATTTAAATTTCTTCCAAAAAGAAGAGTCGTCGTCGCAATAGATGAATGATCTATTATATTGTTTATTTATTGCATCAGATTTTCATAGTTGCATCAGATGTTTTTATTTGTTGCATCAGATGTATTCATCTTTTGCAAAACCATTTTTACCAAAACAAACAACAAATCAATCCAGCAACACCAACACATCACACACACCACACACTAAGAATATCAATTGTGACAAAAAATACCCAATAAATTCGAATCAATAGTACGACAACAATGAGAAGAAATGCCAGAAATTAGGATTTTATTCAATCCATATTTCAATACTAGAAGAGTAATTGGCTCAAGTTCCTCTGTTTTTTCATAATTTTTTACCTGTAAAAAAGAAAATGGGAAGACAGAGAACTCGAAGTTGTTGTCGCTAGAGAAGTCTTCACGTCGATTGATGGTTGAAAGTCGAAAGGGAACTCACCCGACTATTTTTTACTAGGAATTGAAGGGTGAATTTTGCAGAACTATTGGTTGGGAGAGAGTTAAGAGACGTTGTCAAGAGAGGGGAGAGAGAGTGATTATTTTAAATTGAAGAGGTGTGGGTTGATTTGTATTTTTAAAAAGATTAGAAAGTTTTAAAAATATTAATCAGTCTCACAATTAACTTAATCAAGATTTCTAATAATGTTTGACCATTTAAGTTGATCAATGTCACCAATCCTTCATTCAAGACTTAAAAAACACGTTTCCTTCAATTTTCTCCAATAACACACAGTGTAATTATTAATTTCAATAATCCACTTTCTAGGAAGTAATTATTTAGAAATTATACTGTGGCATAGCCAAGTGAATTATTGAAAAGGGTTAAATTGAATCTTTATCAACTTGATGAAGTGGTGTGACCTTCTTACTATAGAGAATTAGCCAGCTAAACTTTGGCAGCTCATATTTTTCACCCATAAGCATCGGTCTTTTCCACACAGGTGAATCTGAACTATGACTCTGGCAACCAAAATCATCTTAATTCACTGATCTCTGCTAAGCTTTTCTTTTTGGCTCCACCTCATAGAACTCGTAAGCACATCCTTCACCCAGCCCAACTCTCCTCGTGGCTCTGCATAATCTACGCTGGTTGACTCGTCAGTACATTAGGGTTCTTGATCCTCACTTCTCCTTCTTGTATTTCTCCTTAAAACAACAATAATGCAAGTTCCAATAACTAAGAAACAGGTGCATATTACCAGTAAGGCGATAGCTCCAGGTGTTGAAATTTTTCACTTGTCTTCTAAATTCTATATTTCTTCCATGTTGTATAGCAAGTATGTATCAGAAAATAATCGATGAAATAATTAGGAGAATGAATTATGTGCATATATTTGGAAGGAAAAAAATAGTTGTTGGTTTGTTTGTTCTTCAATTGCAATCTCTAGGGGCCTTACTGATGTTGACTAACTTTAATTTGGTTCTTGAAAATTCTATAAGTGGGGACTTCTTCCATTGAATAATTGTAGTTAGCCCTTTTTTTCTATTGTTAATCTTTTCTACTCCATTCATTCTCTTTTACTTGACACATTGTGACTTGGGCCGCCCATTAAGAAAACGCTTATTAGCATGAAAGGTTAATTGAACTCCTTGTATAGTCTCGGAAAATCATGGAGCATGAACGAGTTTTTGGGGTTGAGATAGGTCCAATGTCTATTTTTTTGCCAAAGGTGTTTGTTGTAATGGAGTTTAAGAAAGAGATACTTTAAACATAAAAAGTTTAACACAAGATAGTACTGCCCAAAGGAATTCTCTACATATTTTATCAACATCCTTAAGAATGTTTTGAGGAAGGATGAAAACAGCTCCTGGTAAGTTATGATAGGATAAGAGAATAGAGTTAATACAACTCCCAGTTATTTTGTTTGTATTAGCTGCTAGTCCAGTAGTATATGAAAAATGTTGTAAAGCCTTTCCATAATTCTTATGACAGTTTCCTCCTTACCGTTACAAAAAAATTATTAACTCATCTGCAAAAATAAGATGAGAAATTTTATGTTCCTTACACACAGATGGTATCTAAAATCTTAAAGTTGGACCAATGAAGCTAAGATTCTTGTCAAATACTCTGTGACTAGTACAAATAGGAGAGGAGATATTGGATTTTCTTGTCCCAAACCCTCCTATATTCAACTACTAATTCCCTTCACCATTACTATTAGCTATTTCTATATGTTTGATGAAGAATGATCTGAGGAAAGCTTATGATATGGTGTAATGGGAGTTTGTATAGGAGATGTTGGAGGGATATGGTTTTCTTGCCAAGGTTACTTGATTATGACTTCTATAACCACAACTAAGTTCTCTGTATAAGTTACCCTTATATTAATTAAATGATTCTTCATTTTGTTTTCCGATTTTATTTCCAGATGTATTATGGTTTTTTCTTCACAACTCTAGATATGATATGAGCCTAGATAGGAAGATTCGCTACTGTATGTGCTGCACAGGTAGGGTAAGGCACACCACCCTCTCTAGACATTTATTGGATTACACCGGTTATTGTTGTATTTTGTGGTTCTTTCTTCGTAGGTAATCTGGAGTCTATACATGTCATATTCAAGTTAAATGTTTGTCAGCATATATACATGTGCGTTTACTTTATATTTTTCTAGTAGATTTTTCTTCCTCATATATTCTGTTTTTGTATTATCTAGTTTGTAAGCTTAGCGTTGCAGGAACCAAGCTTAGAGTTTGAATAATTACATCTGATGCTTGTCAAGAGGCGTGGGAATTAGTGCAGCAATTTGCTCTGCTCGTCTTGGGTTTTGAGGATTCAGCAATTCCTCATCACCCAAGTCTTCATCATCAAGGTTCGAATGATGTACTTGTTGACCCTTGTTCTGTACGTTCACCTGAGCCCTGGCCAAGGCTGCCAGACTGTCAGCCTCTTGCTATTCTGCCATTCTCCCGATCAGCTGTAGTTCCAGATTAATTGATAATAATGGTTCTCTGAAACTTCTTATTTTTGGCATAAACAACAAAGATCCTGCAATTAAACAAAAACAACAAACAAATATAAATCTAGGAAACTTAACTAACAGTTAATTAGCGCACACAAACTTTCAGTTTACAACCGTATTCCCCGACAACGGTGCCATTTTTGATAAGGCTTAAATTACACTCTTGAATGGGTTTAAGTGATCATTGTCAGTATAAAGCCCAACTAGGTTGGGGTCGAATCCCACAGGGAATAAGGTGTGAACCCAAGTTGTTTGTGATTTAATTCACTGATAGTTTAATGTTTCCTAAAATGGGGGGTTTTAAGTTTCATGAATAATTATTTGTCACTTTAATTTCGATGTTTGTAATCAAGAGTTTATAAAATAACCAGAATTATGTTCACTAAGGCTTACGGTACATGACAGATGCTAAAGGTGATTCAAAATTCTTATGGTGGGTAGGATAATAAGCTATCTTTATCGATGTTATGCTCAAATGTAACTCGACCTACTTAAGTGTTTAATTTCCTAATCCTCTCGAACTTAGGGAATTTCTATTCACTGCCTAGATTTTACCTTAGGTCAACCAACATTGTTACAGCGCTGATTATGAAATGAAGTATTTCCGAGTCCCTGTTGATAATTCACTTCCTACTATATTTGATTTCTTTCTTAAGCAAATCAAAGCAGGTGTGTCTACTGTTTGCAACCAACAGACGTTAATTAAAGCTTCAGAATTATCAAGAAATCCTACCGCCTATTGAATCTTGAGTACTTAGCACCTTATCAAGACCTAACCCTAGATCCCATAATCCAGGTTAATGGAGTTTAGCCACTCATGATACAATAAACAAGTACACAAGTTGAATTCATAGTTGGGCAGATTAACTTACAACGATGATGAAACTCAAGAAGTGTAACTTGAACTGAATCTCAATACAAAACTCCCAAAATATTGACGACAATCTTCTCTCAACAATAATGTTCTAGAGTATATTGGAACTCAAGAGAGAGAAAAATCGTGCACAATGTATATTGCAAGATATGTCAATGATAATTAGAAAACCCTAAAAGCTGCTATTTATACTTGAGTCTAATTAAGGAAATTAAATAACAACTTAAGTAAATTTCTCGGACAGATGACACCATTAGGTGACGCCTTATCAAGGGTCTGACGCCTTATCAGGAATGGCGTCAGATTTTCTTCAATGTTAACAAGATCCGCCTAAGGCTGATAATGTGGATAATGACGTATCAGGAGTCTGACAAGGTATTATGGATGTCGTCAGCTCCTCTTCGCTTTTGATAAATTTTGCCTAAGACTGACGATGATCCTGACGCCTTATCACAACTCTGACGCCTTGTCACAAAATATCATCACAACTTCTCTTCAACTCCCATTCTCTGGTTAAGTCTGACGGTGGCCTTGATAGCTTATCACCAGGCTGACGACTTATCATAACTGTCGTCAACCACACTTGTCCTTTATTTGCTTCAAAATTCAACCTTTTTGCTTCCATTATTATTGGTTCCCCTGCACCTCATCTTTTACTGCAAAATTAAAGTAAAACTAATCAAATACGACAAAAGTTGCTTAAGACTTCATAATTATTCATGGCTAAAAGCATAAAATATGTTAGCATTTGCTCACATATCATCCAACACAAGGCCACCAAGGCTGTCCATAAACATTCTCCAAGGTATGAAGGTAAATTGAATTCTACTTCTAATTCTAAGGGGTTTCAATGCTTCAAGCATCAAGGATGGGGGCACAAGGCTAGTGAGTGCCCAAATCGGAGGAATATAATCCTAAAGGAGGTAAAATTATACTATCTTGGATAAGAGGTGGGCGTTGAGTCGGTTAAAAGTAATATCAAACAGCAAAATGGAGAGCAATAAGAAGTCAAAGTGCAAAATGAAGAGTATGGAGAAGATGTGTGGCCGCAAGAAGAAGATTGTGAAGTGCTTTTGTAAAAGAGGTTAGCCCGTGAATTTATGGTCAAATTCCTCTCAAGATGGAGAGAATGATATAAGTACGATCATGACCATGGACACTTTTTGAGCATTTTGAAGACCACTTAGAAGAATGCATAAGCCTAAGTGTGAAGGAGGCCCAAAACCATCCTTTTGGTGCACTTAAGGGGCTGCTTTTGGAGCCCTTTAGTGAAAGGGCTCTTTTGTCATTTCTCTATTATTTGTGATGTTGTATAAATAGAACCTTGTAAGGTTTATTTCCTTAGTTTATGTTTGTTATTGAAATAACACTTCTCTTGGATAAAGAGAGAGTCCTAAACCGAAACTAGGGCATAGCACAAGGGTGGAATCACTTGTGTGTTGCATTTGCTTGATACGTTGGTGCTTGGGTAGTGGAAGCCTCTCTTGTGTCATTGTAAGAGATAGGTGATTGTAGTGTGTGGTTCTAAGGGTCCAAGAATATCACAAGTTCTTAGGTTCTTAAAATTATACCTCCATTTGTCTACCTTCCTATCTTTACTTCCTTGTAATCGTTTGTTCTTATTCTAGTATAATTTATTTGTATTCTTGTCATTGTAACCGTGTGTTGTTGTTATTGTTATCTTGTTATTCATCTTGTTGTGTTAATCTAGTTTGGGTTGCCTGCCTTAGTGTGATAAACACCTTGTAATCTCTTTATTCTTGTATAGTTAGTGAATTCGAGAGTGGTCACCAAATAGGTCCTCGATTTCTAAGGCTTGTAGACTATTTTGGTGTATGTTTTAGTGTCTTCTTGGTCTTTCTTGTATCATAACCTCATTATATATTATTTACACTTAGGGTATCATTCAAAAATTTTACTTTCTTTGAACATGCATTGAAACAAATATATGAAGAAATAGTTAACATTCAAATATAATCAAGTTGGATTTTAACTACATTAAACCATCACCTATAACCCATAAATCAGTTGAGGGATTATCTAGGACTTGCAATGTCTAAGGTACATATCCGCACATATGGTTCACACCCCAACACATTCAACCTTTCATCTTAACACTAATACCTTATTGATGGTTGTCATTTCTCTAGTTACCAACATATATTCTAATTCACCAATACTAAGCACCTCTAATTTTAACTTTCATCAAATTCTAACATAGTTTTCAGATATAATACCATTATAATCATTCATAATTGGTTAACATCAACAACAATATTCACTAGTTCATATCACAAACTCAATATCATACGCAACATCAATTTGCATTTAAACAATAATGAATTGTTATTTTTATCATCCCAATATAGTACTCGCAAGGCTAAGCATAGAATATCCAATCAATTTATGTCATGAATATATTTTCAAACCCAAGTCTATATAACTCAACTAAACGTAGCCTACCTAGATGCCAAGCAGCTGCTATGGAAAGATGAACACAAACTTATAACTCCATGCTAGTACTGATGTGAAATCTATGAGAAAATCATGTATTTTACCTCGTTCAAGCTTATTTTTACCTCACTATTGCTACAGCGCCATAAGGCAACCCTAGAAGAATTCGTAGTAGTAAACCTCATCCTATTTGTAATTGAAGAGTAGAAGAAAAATAATAAAATGATGAACTATTTTCTGTCCTCGATGTCTTGCTATAGCAGTGGGTACGCTGCTATCAGAGTGCCGCTATAGCGAAAATTCTCTGTAGCGGGATGATGTCAGCTCGATCAAAAATTTTAAATTCTAAAATTTTTAATTAAGTCAATCTGTACTAGTTTGAGACCATATTTTCAAAAATCTCCATATCTTGTGCCCTTGAACGAGGTGCCTTTAGCAATGAGGAACACGTCATTACACCCAAGCAAGCAATGACTAACATTTTCTTAAGAACCTCGTTTGTTTGGTCATAAAATTATATCTTATAGAGTAATATAACGATATATGTATGAGTTTATATTTATTATAATAAGCTCACTCTTAATTTTACAATGATAGCATAACTAAAGTTTGGATACTTAAAAAATACTTTTACGCACATTGTTCATCACAACTCACAAGACAACAATCTGTTTCCTAGGTATTTTTAGTAGCGTTAGAATAGGAGTAGGAAAAAAATAGTATATTGAATTCTACTATTTATCACAGGTAATTGCCTTGAAAATGATTATTTACTCTGATTAGACTAGATTTAGTAAACTTCAGTTATTAATAGGTACATAAACAAAGATAAAATAAAAATAATATGTCTAACAAAACAAAATCCTAATATTAATCCAAACCACATGCTCATAAAAGTCGTTATTTTAAACATGTACAAATCTGCTTTACTAAATTTCTCTTGCATATTATTAAACTTCACATTTTAAATGGAGGTACACAAAGTCAATGATCTAAAAATAATTATACTATTATGTAGTATTCAACTATCAAGGTATGCCTCAAACACTAAGGAATTATCAGAATTTTGTAAGTTCGATTAAGAATAAGGATTAAGCTTTTATTATCTCATCTCATGAAATAAACAATTGTTAAGCTAGAGTTATAATAGACTTTGTTATCATAGCCATTTCAAATTTTAGGACAATCAACAATCAGAGAGATTGTATTACCACCAAAATAAAGTTGAGACAAAATCTAGTGAATAAACCAAACATAATATGGGCATCCAAAAATTATACTTACAAATAAACTCTGAAAATTATTTGGTCAATTGTTCTTATTCTTACCCTTGATTTGTCGACACGGAAGAGCCCAATCCAAGGATGAGTGTGTCACATCAAGATGTTGATCTATTTTGCATCTCCAACAAAAAAGGGAACTTCTAACCCATGTTTAGATTTTTGGATCTATCATCTTTCAAATGAAAATCTGTGTACTTCTCTCTTTTTCCTTCATCAATCCCAAAAAATTATTGTAAAAGGTTTTCAATATGCATTTTTCATATTGGTTTTGATCAAAATATGGATGACACAACCTTAGTAAGAATTTTTATAATCCAAAATTAGGTTAGTAAGAATTTTTCTACTGTAAATTATATGTTGTGTATCCTGGAGGACAATATTATAATGGAAAAAATTAAAGTAAAAAACTAAAAGTAAAAGAAGACAATGAAGGCCGAAGAGTATTGAGGAGAGAGTCGGGCACTATAAAAATAACATCACCCATGAAATTAAAAATCTGAAGAGAACGAAAAGCAAATTGAAGTATATAAAGAAATTATTACAGTTATAAAAAACAATATGACATGTCACAATTTGTATTACAAACTTATGAGTTAAGGGGTTAGCGTATCTTTCTCGTAAGAAATAAAGGAGGAAATACATAGAACTTACGAATGGAGAGCGCGGGGAGAAAAGAGAGCTATGCAGAAGAGTGGAATGATTTCAAAAACTAAGGATTACCAAGAAGAAAAACCTTATGCTCTCATATCATAAATTTGCCCATACAAAAAGCAAAAGATTGTTAAAATTCCCTTAACTATTTCATTATTCAATTCACTAGTCATCCAGTTCTCTTTGTTGTCTTTTATTAGGAGGTTCTGCCTTAGTTCTTAAACAATCCACATGTGTTATTGCTTCAAAAAGATATCACCGAAATTCCTATTATATTAGCCAAATTTAAAATTTTCTAAATACAAATTAGATTCTCTTAAAATCGAATAATCTGCTCCTCTAATTGATACTCATCCTCAAGACTGGTGTGCACATTAATACCCTTGGGGTGGAAAACGACTTTTATTCAAGTTAAAATTTTGGAATCATAATGCCCAATTTGTTCCTAAAACACACATGTGAATGCACCATAAGATGAAATGAAAAACACAGTTTTTAAATGTTTATACTAAATATAAGTATACAAAAAGTCGGGGACTTACTGTTAGGATATACTATAACTATGTGGTTTATGTTATAGTATTATATTTTCATCTCATGTAAAGACAATTTCTTTTAATTACTTAATTTAATAAAATCTTTATTTGAATAGATTATTGTGTTAGCATATGTGTCATTTACTTATGTAGTAGATAATTTTATTTATGGAGTATTTTAACTCATGCACGTAAGATTAAAATTGTCAGTTCTTATAAGTTATAAATTAATGTTCACAATCAAAGATAAGGTAGGAAAAATATCTGGATGATTGCAGCACAAGATCAAATATTATTTGATCTTAATTATGAGAGTGATAATATTTCAACTTCTTGTGCTAGTACATTTCGTATGTATTGAACGGACCAATTAGAGATGTTTGTTTATGTTTTGAATATTAATAAATAATTTTCTAGTTCATTACATGCACGTATACTCTTAATCTTGATATAATTGTTATGATCTATTGTAGTTTGATTTATTATTTTAATCTATTAAAAGGAGAGACACTTTTATGAGTCAACATATTCCTAATAGATTGGATGATGATAAATCACTTAGTGAAATAATAATTAGTTGATATAATCATGTATCGGACTTGAGATAAAAGACATCCCTTTATGGTTGTTTAAGTTTTCACGTGAAAACCCTGAAGGTGGATTTTATATTCGTCACGTGAAATAAGTTAACCATTATAAATAAAGAATTAAATTAATCAAGAAGTTAAATTTTTAAGAGAATTTAGTTTAATTGGTGTTGGTAATTCTAACATGGAGAGTTAAATAAGGTGTATGGTAGATTTCAAAATAAAATTGACGAGTGCAATTACAGATTTTTAGTGAAATAATTTTTAATTTACTATGATATAATAATTTATTTATTTGTGAATTAATACCATAAGTGTAAGCCTCAGTTAATTAATCTGCGATTTCTACTATGCCTAATTAACTAATTAAATTTAAAAAAGAAAAGAAGCTTTATAGAAGAAATAATATTATTTTATTTATCGATCTTCTATAAATAAGGAATAAAAGGAGTGAATTAAAAAATAGCTTTTGGCATTATGACTATATTAAGGCTGGAAATGTTTTTGGCATTAAGGTTGTATTAAGGCTAAAAAATATTTTTGACATTAAGGTTATAATAAGGGTAAAATCTTTTTGTCTTTTTCCGTTCCCTTCTTTAGTGAAAATAAGGAGTAAATAGAGGCTGATTTTTTATAGAATAGATATACTTTTTTCAGAAAATAAATCACTTATCCACACAAGTTTTTTATTAGAAAGTTAGTTAGGAAGTAATAGAAGGTACCAGGCCTAGCGATTAATGCATTGAACTTGTTGTGTGAAAGCTTCAACTGGTAAGTAGCTTTCTCAATGTCATTTTAGTTTATATTATTTGATTTATATGTAAGTTTGTGATTCGAGTTTATGCTTCTGCTACGTCTTTGAATTGTACATCTAGCACTTACATCTACGAGGGAGAATATATTCATACTTTTTTTGCTCGAGCAAATGCGAGTTTTAAAAATCTACAAAATTCAAAGTGTCGAACCAATATATTTCGCTCGAATAACTGATACAACCGCAAATAAGAAAAATTAGAACTACATTAAAAATATCGTACTTATATAATATACACCATTCAGCTAACACAAACATAGCAAAGAACAAATTGACGAAAATCAAATAATCACAATCCCCGATCATATGTGTAAAAAATATACACTAGTTGTGTAGATATACATAAAGTATACATGCACAAATTATTATTTTGCCGGCGACTATATAGGGTAAAAATCCCAATAAGGATATAACTTTAAGAATTGTGTGTTCAAAATAAAGATACATATATATCTCTTAAATGAGGTTAATTGATAAAACTTTATGTATACAAGAATATTGTGGTGTATATACCAGATACGAGTAAGTTTTCTTTAATTTATAAATAATAATACAATTCATTTTTTTTTAAAATGAAATGCACTAAGATTATAACGCTTATAGTCATCATCAATAGCCTTTGCCAAAATAGAAAATACTTCAATAACAATACATTAAAAAGTAGAACGATTCAAGATAAGTATTGTTATGCTTCGATTTTGAACAATCCAACCATGGAGAGCTAATATTGAGACCAATACGACAATTAAGAACAAACCACAATTTGTTATTTCAACTTCCAAGCATACGTTCAATAATCTCATAAAATTTTCTGGACATATAAAAATTTAATAATTCAATGATTATTAAGATAGTTGGAGGAGTTGAGACATAGATAATTATTGATATCTCATATTTGATTCTCTCATCTTCTAAAATATCACAATCAATTTTAATCTATGTAAAATTTCTTCATTTTTCATTTTATAAGTTAAAGTCTCTTGCAAGCAAAATTATCTAGGTTCTAAGAAAAAGAGAAGAGGAAACATTACAATTGAAGTTATGGTAAATTTGTAAATATTTCATTTTTGAAATTGTAATCTTTTCAAAGATGAATTAAATATATTGCAATAAATAAAATTAGTATATTTCTTAACATAATCTGATCACGGTAAGTTTCCTTACTTGCTGGTATTCAAAAAGAACAAATCTTTTCAAAGATGTATTAAATATATTGCAATAAATAAAATTATTATATTTCTTAACATAATTTGATTGCGGTAAATTTCCTTACTTGTTGGTATTCAAAAAGAACAATGGAAAAAAGCCATAAAAGATTGGCATCGCCCGGACTCAAATCGGAGACCTTCAAGGGTCGTTTGGTAGGCCGTATTAGAAAAAATAGTCCACGTATTAAGTGTGGTATTAATTAATATTATGTTTGGTAGGATTTTGGACCAATGTATTACTAATACCATGTATTAATTATACACCCTACATGGTATTATAGGGTGTATTACTAATACATCACATATGGTGGTATTTTTTTTTTTTGTTTCCCAAGGTATCCCCATCCAGCCCGACAGACCAAGGACTAATTCTCTGCGGATCTGAGCTCCATTTAAGGGTTTGTCGCTGGCCAATTGGTTACTGCATGCACAACAGTAATCGAACCTCCGAGACTTGCTTAAGCGACCTAGTGAGCTAACCACTAGGCCAACCAAGCTTGGTTACATGTGGTGGTATTAGTAATACATGAGTTTTAATACCATGGGATTAGTTTGTGTAAAGACAAGAATATCCCTCAAATTCTTTCAAATATTTTTTTATTTTTCTTAATTTTATTTTTTATATTTGTACTAATAAATTTATTCAAATAAATTAGTTTACAAATTTTATTATTATTTACAAAAATGTCCTCAAATTTCTTTAATTTTTTTCTAAATCTTTTTCAATTAATTCAATATGAGTTACTTCTTTTCAATTTATCAAAATAATAATATCCCTCCAAGTAATTTTAATTATAAAAAAACTACTTTATTAACTCAAAAATATATTTATTGGTCAAAATTTGAAAACAAATTGCATACAAGCTTTAATTTTGAAAATAGGATATTCATAAATAAAAATAATTTTTCTACTTAGTTTTACACTCTATAGAATACAATGTTATTTTAATAATGATGTTATTGTCTCATGCAAAAGTTATACGTACCTCCCTCAACTTAAAAAAAACACAAAGTGGAAACAACAAGCAAATGATGAACATACTAAGAAAAGATAATAAAAAAATAATTTTTGTAAGCGAATGATTAAATCTCAAAATTCTAAAGTAATAATTAATTATATTGTTAATTTTTTTAATTTAAAAAGAATAATAAAATTTTACAAAAAAAAGACACAAAGTTATAATATATCGAGGGTATTTTTATAAACAAATAATGTTCTTTTTAAAATATAATAATACATATTGCTTTCAATGTATCAAATCAAACACTGTATAAAAAATAATTTCAGTATTACTAATCTCTGCACTACTCATTTCAATATTA
Source organism: Capsicum annuum (assembly GCF_002878395.1). Lineage (NCBI taxonomy): Eukaryota > Viridiplantae > Streptophyta > Magnoliopsida > Solanales > Solanaceae > Capsicum > Capsicum annuum. The sequence goes on along the minus strand of NC_061120.1, from coordinate 172,358,452 downwards.
CTAATCTAATATATTGAGTATTATTTTATACACTCAACCAAACGAGTATGTGTTAGACTGAACGTGATAACCAAATACACGACGACACCATCGCGTACTAGCTACATATATATAATTATATACCGACCAGTATATAAATAGCGCCTAAAATATCCGTAAGAATCCTTACCCTATAATGCCATACAGCTATTGATTAATTGAGAACCTTGTTTCTTCAATTTTGACGTAAAACCCTTTTCCCTCAACTATCAGATCTCAATTTCCATAGAATTTTTTGTCGTACAAATTATGTCAAATCTCGATGTCTCCCTTGACGATTTAATCAAAAGGAACAAAAATTCCACCAATCGGACCCCTATACCACGAACATCCGGATCCGGCCCAGGTCCACGACGTCGCTTCCCTAACCGCGCCGCCAATCGGCCGTCACCATATTCCTCCGGACCGGTCCGGTTTGAATTCCTTTTGTTGCTTGTACTTGCCTCTTAATGTATGTATTTTTTTAGGTTTGATTAGTTGGAGATGATATTTTTGCAGGTTCATGCACCGGAGACTACATGGGATCATGATATGTTTGCGGACCATGCTCCGTCGTATGCGTCTAGTAGAGGAGGTGGTGGAGTGTCGGGGATTGAGACGGGTATTAAGCTACTCATTTCGAATTTGGATTATGGAGTTTCAAATGAAGATATCAAGGTGATTATATTTGGGCTCTTTTACTTGTTCAATTATGTTGCCGAAGTTGTTAAGTTGCTTGCTCGTGTGCGTTTTAGAATTATTGAGTTATTTAGTTGGATGTTGATAAAGCTTTAAGTGGTCGATTGGTAGCCGGTTAGAAGTATGTAGGTTTTAGTAATGCATGTATTAGTTGTCCGGTTATTAATTATGCAGTTTTTAGTTATGCTAGTGTTCGTTATGAGGGTACTAGTTATGCAGGTATTAATTATGTGTGTGTTAGTTATGAGGGTGTTAGTTATGAGGCTGTAAGTTATGAGGGTGTTAGTTATGAGGGTGTAAGCTATGAGGGTGTTAGTTTTGCGGGTGTAAGTTATGAGGGTGTTAGTTATGCGAGTGTAAGTTATGAGGGTGTTAGTTATGAGGGTGTAAGTTATGCGAGTGTAAGTTATGAGGGTGTTAGTTATGAGGGTGTAAGTTATGCGAGTGTAAGTTATGAGGGTGTTAGTTATGTGAGTGTAAGTTATGAGGGTGTTAGTTATGCGAGTGTAAGTTATTCCATCTTCTATCCTGCATAAGATAGTACACCAATTCCTCCATAACTAGTGCATGTACCAGTTACTAAGCTTTCTAAATTGCAAACCAAACGCTGTATTAGTTTTATACATGAATATCAAACATTATATTACTTGCACATAAAATAATATATGAATAACTTGCTTCTTTATTAGGTACCAGACGACTCTGTGATAAGTTTCAACACTGTTCATGTGTCATTTGGACTTGTTACATGACACTGAATTTTCACTTAAGGGCTGACTCGTGTTCATCATTAAAATATGGGAATGCCCACCAGTAGTTTGTTAATCTCTCACATTATTATGCCTCAATTTAGTACATGAATGAGCTATAACTGTGACCTAGGAATAATGCCCTTACCCTGATAGCTTACTGATGTTAAATATGTTTTCAGTGATACGAATAGTTTTCCCTTTGTAGGAGAATATAGTATGATTTAGCAACAGCCAAATTGCATTGCGTAAGGTTATGTAGTTAGCCTTCTGTTGTTGCAATGACTGAATTTAATGTAAACATTTATAGTTGCCAAGAATGCGGGGAAAGAAAAAGAACTACTTAGTTTGATTTTATGGAAAGTTATTGCGAAGAGCTTATATTTTTGCCCTGGATATTACAGCATTACAGGTACATGCCATCTAGTTATTGTCAAAATAACTGAAGAATTTAACAATGACTAAGAACGACAGATGTATGTCATCCATGTGTGTCTTCTACTTGTCTAGTGATAATTCTCTGTCTGCTTGAGTTTTGTCAGGGACCCTTCCTTGCTCTTTATAGTTTTGGGCAATTGATCTCCACATTAATGTCCATAAATGGCATTCTCTGTCTATAACTCCCCTTCCTAGAGAAAAGAACTAAAACAATGAAAGCTTGAACTCTAATGTGTTCCTTGTGATGTTTTTACAGGAGCTTTTCTCTGAAGCTGGTGATATAAAGCGTTACGCAATTCATTATGACAAGAGTGGAAGATCAAAGGTATTCACAAATCTGTTGTGTAGGAGAGGAAAAATCCCTTTTTTTCAATGCGAATTTGACACGACATAGGAGAAGCTGTAATTTGGAAAGATTAAAACGCATCAGCAGTTTCCATAAATCCTTTAGTAACAAAAGGTTATTTCCTCTAGGGAACTGCAGAAGTTATATTTTCACGTCGAAGGGATGCAGAGGCAGCTATCAAGAGATACAACAATGTTCAGCTAGATGGGAAACCCATGAAAATCGAGTTTGCTGGAACAAATATTGCTCCTCCATCTTTTCCTCCAATCAGAAATCGTTTACATGGAAATCCAAATCCTCCTCCAAGAAGGTATTTTTCTGTTTTTAGCAGATCTTTACCCTCCACTTTTCCTCAAAAATTTATATGGGGTTTCTCAGACTACTGTACACACGGTGGACTCAAGTCGTTGAGCTTCACCCAGCTTGGTACCAGTATATCCAACATTTTGCCTTTATCAAATATTTTAATTTACTATTGTGTATAAAGTGGAAGAAAGTGGTCGGAAAAAGAATGAATTGCTGAAGTTAAAATGAGGAATGTGAATCTGTCTTCAGTAATTACAGCTTCTTGTACTATATGCTAATGTGAATGGATCATTTTGTGTGATTTATCTCCTTATATGGTTGCTATGTCATGTTATGTGTTATCTCTTATGTATAAGTTGTACAAAGCCCGTGCAACAACCATAATTACAGCATGCAAAACGAAGAAGCAGCTAGCCCTGTTCATCTCACAGGGCTTCTAGAGCATCAAAAAGTGATTATATGTCCTCTAGGGATTCTTTTTTACTCCAAAAGTAGAACAAAAATAAGCATCTCGTCTCGATTTTCTGCTTAGAGCTGCATAAATGTCGAAATATCTTGAGTTACCTCTCTTTCCACATTGTCCGCTAGATACTAGCAGGGGAAGATTTTACATCTCCTTCCATTACTTCTCCAGCATTCCGGACTTGAGCAATTTTCTTGGCATAACCCAAATGATTCCCATCAAAAATATCCTCCATATGACAATTTCCTTGGCATAAACCAAATGATTCCCATCAAAAATGTCCTCCGTATGACCTCATAGTGCAAGACAAGAAAGATGGTTGTTTTAGAGAATAGTTGAATTCCCCCTTTTCATTAGATTTCCCCGAGTTAAAATTGCTTCTCTTGACACTAGCCATATAAAACAGGCTATTATATTGTTTCCAGGGCCATCAACTAAGCTAATTGTTGCTTGATCGAAAACTCAGTACTCCCTCCATTCCTAAATAAGTGCTCATTTTGGCTTGGGCACACCGTTTAATAAACTATTCACTCCTCGAAAATTAAAGGTAAACTTACCAACTTACCCCTAATTAAATTCTCTCTTTTTAGGTTGACATTGATTACTACATTTAAACTCAAGGGCATTTTAGTAAGATTATGATCAAAGTATTCTTGAATGCATAAACATACGTTTCTTTAAGAACAAAATCACAACCCAAAAGGAGCACTTAAAAAGGAATGGAGGGAGTATGTTGTTTTAATAGTGAGTTTTCCATTAATCTGTCGCTTCCACCATAATCTACTTTCAGAACTGTTTGGCCTCTAGAATTATGCTAGATTTCTGTAAAATCTCGTCAATCTGTCCTTTTACCGGTCATTCTACAGTCTTTTGAAGGTAAGATGCCAGCCTTGGTTGGAATAAACTTCACCTATGATTTCTTCTTGTTGGTTGCTTAGATTGAAACTCTCTGGATATAACTATATTACCGAACCGTTACATTACCAATTATCTCCACCAAAAGCGGTTTTGATCCTATTTCCAGCTTTACTACTCCCTTCGTCCCATTTTATGTGGCATACTTTGACCGAGCGCGGAGTTTAAGAAATAAGGAAAGACTTGGTGATGTTTACCAAATTGTCCTTTATTAAAAAATGTACTACTACTATCTTTAATCAAATGGGACCAATAAAGGTAAAGGTGGAATTGTGTTCTTAAATAGTTACCAAATAAGGAAAGGTGGCATTCTTTTTGGGACGGACCAAAAAGGAAATGGTGACCCATAAAATGGGACGGAGGGAGTGTTACCTTTGGTTTTGAGATTGCGCTACATGTACCTGATAGACTTCCACAGGCGTAGCCCTTTAGCAAGAAGTGGCAGTTTTGTTGTCCAAGGATCTCCATTGCCATATTTTTCCTGGATGATTTCGTTCTGCAGTGGTTGATCCTCCTCAACCATTTCATAAAAGCTGGCTATTATTGTGCTTTCTCAGGTTTCTGATCCTTTGAACGAGGAGGGAGACAGAGGCATTGTGTTAGGGGAGCCGGAGCACTCGGAGGAGAGTCGTGATTTCAGATACTGTAGGCGTTTTAAGGTTGAGGAGGTCAAAGAGGCTATTCGTAGGATGCGGAGGGGTAGGGCGACGGGGCCCGACGAGATTCTGGTGGATTTTTGGAAGTATGCTGGTGAGGCCGATTTAAGGTGTGACAGATTTATTTAACGACATTTTCAAGACTGCGAGAATGCCTGAGGCCTGGAGATGGAGTACAATGATTCCGTTATATAAAAACAAGGGTGACATACAGAGCTGCAACAACTACAGGGGTATTAAGCTGTTGAGTGACACTATGAAGATTTGGGAGAGAGTGATCGAGCGAAGGTTGAGGAGGGTTGTGTTTATTTCGGAGAATCAGTTTGGATTTATGCTTGGTCGCTCGACGACAGAGGCAATCCACCTGGTGAGGAGATTAGTGGAGCAATATAGAGAAAGGAAGAAGGATTTACAAATGGTGTTCATCGACCTAGAAAAGGCGTATGATAAAGTCCCGAGGGAGGTTCTTTGGAGGTGCTTGGAGGTGAGAGGGGTCTCGATGGCGTACATCAGAGCTATTAAGGATATGTACGGTGGAGGGAAGACCCGGGTGAGAACGGCTGGGGAGACTCAGAGCAGTTTCCGGTCGAGATCGGGTTGCATCAGGGATTGACTCTTAGTCCGTTCCTTTTTGCATTGATGATGGATGTGTTGACGCGGAGCATTCAAGACGAGGTGCCTTGGTGTATGTTATTTGCGGATGATGTGGTGCTGATTGATTAGACGCGAGGGGGTGTGAATGACAAACTGGAGGTTTGGAGGCGAACCTCTGAGTTTAAGGGTTTTAGGTTGAGTAGGTCCAAAACTGAGTATTCGGAATGTAAGTTTAGTGACTTGAGACAGGAGGACGAAGGGGTGGTGAGTTTGGATTCCCAGGATGTCTGTAAGACGGACAATTTTAAGTATTTTGAGTCTATGATTTAGGGGAATGGTGAGATTGATGAGGATGTCTCTAAACGTATTGGAGCAAGTTGGATGAAGTGGAGGCTTGTCTCGGGAGTGTTGTGTGATAAGAAGGTGCCTCTTAAGCTTAAAGGCAAATTCTATAGAGTGGCAGTCCGTCCGGCCATGTTGTATGAAGCGGAGTGTTGGCCAGTCAAGCACTCGCACATCCAAAAATTGAAGGTGGTGGAAATGAAAATGTTGCGTTGGATGTGTAGGCTTACTAGAGGTGACAGAGTAAGAAATGAGATTATTCGGGAGAAGGTGGGAGTGGCTTCAGTGGAAGACAAGTTGCGGGAAGGAAGACTGTGATGGTTTGGGCATGTGATGAGGAGGAGTGCGGATGCTCCAGTTTGGAGGTGTGAGAGGCTTGCTTTGGATGGCTTCAAGAGGAGTAAAGGTAGGCCAAAGAAATATTGGAGGGAGGTGATTAGACATGACATGGAGCAGCTCCAGCTGACTGAGGACATGACCCTAGATAGGAAGGTGTGGAGGTCGTGGATAAGGGTAGAAGGCTCATGCGGGTGTGTGGGTTGTAGCTTGCAGTCTGGAGAGTTTTGTGTAACCGGGTTAGTAATCCTATGTCCGTGTTCATAGGGTCCTTGTTATGTGTGTGGGGGTTATTACTAGGTGGGTGCACTAGGTCTTATGTCTTAGTACCTATTTTCTTATTCCGTGTCGCCCTTATTGCTCGTATTTCATATTTCTCTGATGTCTATTTTATTATTCCTGATTGCTCTTATTCCTGCTCTTATTCCTGATTTTCTATTATGTTTTTCATCCCTTTGTTTACTGTTCTCTACTTTGAGCCGGGGTCTATCGGAAACAGCCTCTCTACTTCTTCGGAGGTAGCGGTATGGACTGCGTATATCTTACCCTCCCTAGACCCCATTCTTGTTGGAATACACTGGGTTTGTTGTTGTTTTTGTTGTCGTCTCAGGTTTCTGATCCCTATCCCTCTTTTTTACTGTTTGATAATGTTCTACTTTATTTGACAAAGAGTTCTCGCCTTGTTTCCTTGCCAGAGGAACTTCCTTCTCAAGCTATCAATTATCTTTTTGATGGTTGGCAGGGTTCCCGGTTCACTTCTGAGAAACTTTAGGCTTTGCATGCTTTCCACCTTATTTAAAGGATAAAGTGGACTTTTTATCTAATTTATATGTAGACCAGAAATGTCTGCAAAAAATACGTAAATCACCCTCGGGCACATCAGTTGCTCAGTGTCCGAGCACAAGAAAAAGGGTGTCATCTGCATATTGCAAATGAGTACTCTCTGTCTGCCAGTTGTTGGTCCTCTTATTAAGTTATTGGATTGTTGTTTTCAACATATCATTTAACCTTTTCATGACCGTACTCAGCCTTAAACCCTATGAGATGGAAAAACCTTCAGGTGTACCTTTTACCAACATAGGGGATCTCACCATGATAATGCAGAATTTATTCCGTCTGATCCACCTCCTTTCAAATCCCATCTTCTGAAGCATTTCTGTAGGAAATTTTGATACACATGATCAAAATCTTTTTCAATATCATGCGTACATTGAATTCCAGATTCCTTTCTTTCATTCTGGCATATAGCATCCAATCTATGTATTTGACGATGAGATTTTTCCCTTTTTGAACTGGAAGAAAAAACACTACGTGAAGTTTGCAGAATTTCTTGTCAATGGTCCGGGAAGAACCTAGTAATATTACATTGCAGACAATTAATGTTAGAATAATCACTCTTTTCGGGATCCTTCAATTTCCTAATCTTAAGTATCTTGCATTATTTGTGCTCCAGGTCTATCGACATAATTAATCGCAATGACATCTAATAAATTAGTAAACAGGGACAGTCCGAGATATCCTTATATCCTACCTGCCTCTATATATATATATATATTTATATATATATTAATATTTGTCTACAAACATTCATTCAGAATAAGCATGCATTTTTTTGCATCAGAAGACATTATTTTCAATTATATATATCGCATTCAGATAGTGTTTCTAGAGTATCTTTTTCGCTTCATCTTGAAAGCTTCTTAAAATTTTGAAATTCTAAATTTACTTAGTGCCTTAACAAATAAAAGTTGTTTCCTGATACAAGGTGCATATATATGGTTTAATGATTAGTTAGCGAATAACTGTTAGATATTGTCCTGCTAGTGTTGGGAAGTGTCCATACCTGTAATTGGTAAAAGAGTGTTCAAGCTTCATGCATTATATGCAGAGGTATCTCCACGACTCTACCCACTTTGTGGAACTACACTGGGTATGCTATTATTGTTGTCGTATGCGGAGGTATCTCTGATCTTGCTTCCAAATAAGTGACCTTAAAATTGTAAAATTCCTGAAAATGCTCGTGATGATTTGCTAAATAGGGTAGTCGATAAAGCTAAGTCTCGGGCAATATTATTATTATTGTTGTTGTTGTTTATTTTTTTATTTTAGAAAACAAGGCCTACGTGTTGAACTCCCAGGCATTATCTAGAACACGTAGAACGTAGAAGTAGTTCATTCTGTTAAGAAAGTCCCATCTATTTCTACATTTTTCTTTGCATTCACCTTGTGGAGTTGGTTGTTTCAGGTTTTAACTGGAAATTTTTGTTGCTTCTGATTTCTCTAATGAACTGTTTTGTGCTAATTTTTTTTTTTTGTTTTTTCAAGGAGTTAAAGTGTCATTGCACTTATATTGTTTTTATGTAATTTGGTGTATTGATTCGCTAAGTGAAATGCAAGATATATGTTGGCACCAGGTGAGTCTAAATGGAGTAACATGGTCGATAAGGTTCCATATAGCTGACCTCTAACTTCTTTGGCACTAAGTGTAGTTGTTGGTATTAATATGCAAATAAAATTTAATGTGGCAGCAGCAGTTTTCTCATCTAGGTATTAAGTATTAAAGCAATGGTATTTTTAAGACGTGTGGCAACGGGTGGAAGTACACCATATCCGTGAAGCGTCTTTTAGTTTGATAAGGATATTACTTTTGATCTTCTTTCTTTAGTTTCAGTTATTCTCTTGTGTGGATGTTGTGCCCTTGTCTTGAATAACATTTGTAACTTTATCTTGAAATATAATTTGACAGTCAACAAAGAGGTGGTGGATTTAGACGTCCTCGAGGTGGTGGTAGAGGGAACATGAGAAAGGATGGTGGAAGGGGCAGAGGTCGCGGTGAGAATGTTTCTGCAGAAGATCTTGATGCTGAATTGGAAAAGTATCATGCAGAAGCAATGGAGACAAACTAACATCCTTACATGTTTTGATGAGATACTTGTGTTGTACTGGATCGAAGGTTATTTTTTTCCAGAATTGAAGGTCTGATACAGATTCTGGGGAAGACTGATCAGTGCAGAGCCTACATACTGCTGGAAAATCTTAAAACTTGTATGTAAAGTGTGTGCTTGGTATTATTGCCACATTTTACTTCAGCTTTAAGCATTTGATGGTGTAGAACTCTTATCTTGCGCACGCTCTGTATTTTCTTGCTGTAGCCTTGCTTTGTGTTTGTCTTTTATGTAAAACAAATTGTGGTGAAATTCTTTACTCTCAGAAACAGATTGCTGGAGTAGCTGTGAAATTATGTTCGGTGCTTGTAATCCTAGTGTTGGTTTATCTTTGATTACACTTTAGAGTTACCGACTCTGGCTGAAAGCGTGAGGCAAGGTAAGTGAAGCTATCTCTGGCGTCATTTATTCTGTATACCACTGCTGGAGAGGTCTGTCAAATTGGTAGATTTGATTGTCTGCAGAAATTTCAAGTTGGTGCACTTCTCATTCAGTTCAATTTGTATGCTTGGTGATAACATACAAAATTGGGCAGCGACATCCATGTCTGCCTTGATTTGCTAACAGCAACTGAAAGCAAATTCAAATTATGAAGAAAGGAGATCTTTTTGCTAGAACTGGGGGAAATCAATCGAGCCTTTTTCACGAAAGACTCATCGTTGATTATGAGGATCCATATTCTGTTACGTCCGTTCAATTCTATTTTGATATTTGGTTAGTCTAGTAAAGTATGGAAGTGTTGGAATGCGTCTTCTTATGAATGTAGTAGCAGCAGTATCCTATTTTTATGTCTGCTGATAAAAATATCATTTGAAAAAGGTAAATCATGAATGAAATGTATCCTCTGGTTGATGTAACATTGTAATGGTATGGCTTGGTTGGTAAAATTTCTGTTGTTACATAATATGGCTGTCATGTGACATATGTATGTGTGAAATGTCATTAATTAGAGATAATAGTTACTAGTCAAATTGAATTTATACACCAAGAGATACTTGTTCAATTTGGATTTGAATATCTAAGATAGTTGGCCAACTTGCCAACTTGAAGTCAAGTTTGACAACCTTAGGAACTAAGTTAAGATGGTTGGCCAAATCGTCAACTTGCCAACTTGAAGTCAAGGTTGGCAACCTTAAGGAATTAAGTTTGGTGGTTTATAAATAGTCGTTCTTTGTACATTTTATTGATATATTAAAGTAGTAAAACAAAAACAGTACTAAATTTTTTGAAAATTCTCTTCTTTTTTTAAAGTTTGATATTGATATTTTATCTTTATTTTATAACATTTATCAGCACGAGACTCTACCGTCTCAAAATTTGAAGGCTAAGAAAAAAAATTGGATTGAAAGGTGGAGAAGGCAAGACCGCAAGAAAAATGTGATCATCATAATTTGGATTTCACGTTTCTACTATTTATGATAAGATAAGTATATTATTAACTCATGTTCTTAAATTAAGTTTGCAAAAAATATTAATAATCACAAAGTGGTGATATTGGTATAGGCTCAAGGTTGAGTTTATTATAATTTGGCCTAATATGTTAGTGACTGAGAGTATGATGATGGATTTAAAATTTCATGTCATTAAGAGGGTAAAACATTGGATTAAGAATTTCAATGCACCATGATGATAATATATTGGGTTTAAGTCTCATTGATTTTTGGCCTAAGACCTCTTTATATGGATAAGACGTTGAGTTTGAATTTTGATGCACCATATTGATGATATAACGATGACTAAGCGAAAATTTTGGTGAAAGTTAAGATATTTTTCATTGAATATGCTTCAATCTCTAAAGTGAATGTGGTAGCTGTGCGTAATAAGTTTGAAAGAAAACATGTGATTGAATTTATGAATATGAATATAGGCGTAACAAGGACAAAATCTTTCGTTACATTATATGTACGTCTTGATTTACTCATGAAGAAGCAATATCTTGAAAGAAATTCTAAGCTATCATAATTTGATTGGCTTAAGACGTTATTATATTTTATTTCTGGGGAATGAGAATTTTGATTGTTAAAATTACAGATTCATTTTCTGTGGTAAATGCGATAAGAGTAACACCTCCATAAGAGGTAGAATAATTGAGAAGAAATATTATGAAATATACTCCAAAATAGCAAATTTGAAAAGTAATTCATGTTCTAGTAAATCTGAAATTTACTAAGTAAAATTCATATGTCATGGTAAACTTGAAGTTTACTAATATAAATAAGTTTTATAAGTTGGCATGAACGATTCTACCATCCCAAAGATGTGCACATTGAATATTACACAACATATATATTAAAAAAAAGAAGATTCTTTGAAGAACATCATGAGTTCTCAAATGATCCTTCAAAAGATGAAGGTAATTTTTTCCACTAATGGACATAGTATGAAAGGTCACTGGGCACGTGATTGTCATGCGATCTAATTTGGTATAAGTTTTATAAATCTTTCATCAAAATAAAGGAATATAAAGTGATGGCGCACTTGACCTTTTAAATTGATGTTGAGGTCTGTCATGTAAATATAATAAATTTCATGGCGTGAGAATGAACTTCTAATAAAAATTTATGAAGCATGTGCATATGATTATAATTCATTCCTTGAAGATAATGAGATTTGTGATAAGCGTTGTTGATGCTTGATCATTCTTAAAATGTGTCAAGATGAGATAAAAATTATGAATAAGGATATGCTCATGCATGATTGGATAAATGTCACATCTCATCTCTATGGAATGTTTGAGAAAAATAAAAAAAAAATGATTTTGACATAAATGGTCAGTCATCACGTACTTGTAGTGTGCCATAAATATTTTGATATGTTTATCATGGATTACCAAATGGTAAAAGCAAGAAACAAGTCTTGCCTATATAATGTTTTAAGATTATGACCGTACTTATATGATTTTCTTCTTGAAGGAGATTTTCACCATATGAATGATGTGTGAATATGTGTAACATGAAATTAATTGAGAGCTCCAAAAGAGCATAAGTGTTATTATCTGGAGGAATGAAATTGTTTATAATATTGAGATTATAGTAAGTTTCAAAAGAAACTTATTAAGTTTCAAAAGAAACTTTTTAAGTTTCAAAGATATTAGACAAAAATAAATTATATTGAGGCTATAAATAATGAAAAGATGTTATATCTTCATATTATTACAACCGAAGCGGGTTATGAATATTTATGTAAAAGGTTACCCGTCCTTTTCCTCCTATTTGTACTACACAAATATGAGCATGATGACAGAATCACATGTAATAGTATATTAAAAGTTACTGAAATAAATACTAGTTGGCATGACGGTTTACCATCTCGGTTCAAATGTGATGCAAAAATAATTGAGAATTCATGTGGTTATATATTGAAGAAATAGAAAGTTCTTCACGATTTCTCTTGTCCTACTCGTTGTCACAATGAATTGATCATTGTACCAGTTATGGTTGAAATTATATTTCCTAAATTTTTGAAACATATAAAAAGGTGAATATGGGTCCGTTCGCCTGCCATGTGGACTGATTATTATTATATAGATGCATCTATGATATGATCACATTGCCTTTTTTATTAACTTGCAATTTAATTTTTGCAAAGTTGTTTGCCCGAATTATTAAATTCAGAGCATAGTTTCAAACTATAAATTATGTTGATAGTGTGGTTGATTTACTAGAAATTGTATGCCTCCAATTTTAACTAAATCATTGATTATGCGAACAAATCTCCCAAATGAAAGTTGATATGAGATGTGTCATTTAAAATATAGCAGCATTCATATGCATCAAGCCAACAAGGCTCTCTTATCACTATTGGTTCAAGGTCAAGAAACAAATAATTTTCATCTAAAAATTTAAATGTGTGGCATATGATGCAATTGCTTCATCACAATGTACAAATATGAATTTTCAAATAAGATTGGAGGTAAATGTTAGATTTCCTAACATTGGGGGAGAGTTGATTAACAGTTGAAAATTATGTATGAAATGAATTATCAAGATCCTCATAAAAAAATGTATGTGTGAACTTGAAGTTCAAGAGATAATTCATTTGCAAAATGTTGCAAACTAATTGTCGGATGTATTTGCTGACTCTATATGATAATTCAACTGTAAAATGCTTCAATGAGAAATTCGTAAAAAGACATAGTCTATGACACGCCTGAAGCGTGATAGGCCAATTGATTCCGAAGGAATTGAGCAATTGATCAAGATGATCATGATAATAAGACAAGTGTTTTAAAAAGCACTGACATAACACTTCATAAAACCTTGGCAAAGGTTCAGGTACCTGAATAGTAATGAATATGAAGAGATCTTCATAAGTTATGTCTTATTGAAATCGATATCAAACAATCATCAATGATATCTTGGATATATTCTAGCGCTCAATATTATAAATAATATCGAGGCTCTTGAATATAAATCTGTCAAAGAAATGTGGACAAATAAATTATTGGTCAAATAAAAATATATAATTTAAGTAGTTTGTTTCACTTGAAAAGTGAATATTTGAATTCATAATCCAAAGATCAGAGGTATAATGCTAGTGGGGTATAAATAATTTACCATACGAAAGTAAAATTTGTAAGATATAAAGTATGACTTGTGCCTTGGGACATAAATGTTTCACAAAATTTCTGGGCGTTATTGAAGGAGAATTGTTCTCCTCTAATGGATGAAATGAGGTCTATTTTAGTCTGACAATATTAAAAAACTTGAATATGTATAATAAATTATTGTCATGTCTATCTAGATGATAAAAGTTATATGAAAAGCCTGGAAGGATTTACAAGAGATTCCACTAAATGCCCCAATGATTGTAGGATTACTTAACTTGAAAACAGATTGATTTTGATCTTATGAAAATGATTGGTAAGTACCATATTTTAGTGCAGTTGGTGCACTTATGAATAATAGAGCATCATTTATAAGAGGAAAGTGATATTTTAATTGATGCGAGTATAATACGCGCTGCACTCTTTTTTCCTTAGTTGAGGTTTAATCCCACAGGATGGCAAGGTTCTTAATGAGGCAGCTAAGAATATGTATTATTGAATGTGTATCCGGAGTGTTTGAGAAATGAAATATTTGTCCATCGATGAACATACATTGAAAATGTATTTAGTTGATCCACATGAAATTCAATCTCAAATGGGCTATTTACTTATATATGGAAGTAAAACTACATCATGGCATTGGGCGAAGTATACAACAACTGTCACTTCTTCAAATCATGCTGAGATAGTTGCTCTTCATAAAGCAATCCGAGAATGTGTATTATTGAGATCCATGATACATCTTATCCGAGAAAAATATGATAAAGTGCCTACGATTTTATATGAAGATTATGCAACATGCATACCGCAATTAAAGGGATGATTCATAAAAGGAGATAGAACGAAGCATATTTCACCAAAACTTTTCTACATACACGGCCTTCAGAAAAATGATGATATCAAGGTGCAATAGATTCGTTCAAGTGATAATATTGCTGATTTATTCACCAAGTTTCTATCAATTACAACTTTCGAGTAGATGGTGCACAAGATTGGAATGGGAGATTCAAGTCATTAAATTAAATTTTCTTCATGAGGAGTAAAATACGGGTTATACTCTTTTTTCCTTAGTCAAGGTTTTGCCCCAATTTAATTTTCCTGATAAGATTTTTAATGAGGCAACATTGAAAGCGTATTACAGGATGTGTGTATTCTTTTTTCTTCACTAGGCTTTTTCTTATTGGATTTTTCTAGTAAAGTTTTAACGAGACACATTATCTCTTAATGGACATTCAAGGGAGAGTGTTATATAATATGGATGTCATGTGACATATGTATGTGTGCAATGTCATTAATTAGAAATAATAGTTAGTAGTCAAATTGAATTTGAACACCAAGAGTTACTTGTTCAATTTGGATTTGAATATCTAAGATAGTTGGCCAACTTGCCAGCTTGAAGTCAAGTTTGACAACCTTAGGAACTAAGTTTGGTGGTTTATAAATAGCCACCCTTTGTACATTTATTGTTATATCATAGTAAAACAAAAACATTACTAAATTTTCCTAAAATTCTCTCCATTCTTTAAAGTTTGATATTAATATTTTATCTTTATTTTATAACATATTTTGATTCAATTTTTCAAGTTCTGCATAAAGATAAATAAGTACTTATGACGGTCCTCCAAAGCTCATAACCAAAAATTATTGCATTTATTATATATTGTGTATTCATTGATAGCAATCATTATAGATTACATTTAGACAGATAGATGATTTTACCTTTTTAGGCTGAGAATAATATCACAAAATAATATTATAGTTGAATTATATGAAACAATAGATACTATTATTAATCGAAGAACGAAAAAATAAAAGAAATTCGTAATAATCTACTATCATAATTTGTATCCTCTATACCATACTTATTAACTAAGGTCGATGTCCATGATAAACTGCAACTGCATCATTCTTGCTTAATCATATCTCTTCAATATTTATTCGATTTATTTCTATCTCTCTTAAATTCATCTATAACCATATCTCTCAACATTCTTTGTTAGATTTACCTCCATCTATCCTAAATTCATTTATAACCATCTCTCTCATGCCTTCATTCTGATGCACCTCCAAATCTCCTCTGTTCCAACTATTTCACACCTTCATTCTGATGCACCTCCAAATCTCCTTTGTTCCAACTATTTCAATCTCATCTTTTGCATCTTATGTTTCACCGGAGTCTTGTCTTCAATATTTTATCTTTTGAGGCCGATTGACGAAGATGAGATGATGAGCCAAAATCAAGCAAAGCTGGTCCAATAGTTTGCTAGTACTAGCGTTTACAAGATTTCATTGGACCGAATATGAAGAAAGGTAGTGACAGTTAAATATCTAGATGGGCGTACTTTTCAATGGGACGATTTGGAAAATTTTATGGTGGAAGAGGTCCACTATGTCATAGTTGTGAGAGGGTGTTCATTATTTGACACATGGCATGGTGGACCCTATCCATTTATTATTACTTCCCTCAATTCTTATTTACCATCATTCTCTCTTTCCACCTTATTTTCTTAAGTTTTCTCCACTCTATTGATTTATTAATTTCTTAAGTTTTCTTTAATTTACTCCCTCAATTTTTAATAATCATCATTATTTTGTGTGATTTTTTTAAAAAAATATTGGTTACATTCTAAGTAGCCGTTTGGTCATAAAAATTATTTTCATTTTCGAAAAATTATTTCACTTTAGTGAGTATTTTGCGGAAATTTTGACTTTTGAAAGAGTCACCACTTAATTTTGAAAAGGAATTAAGAAACCTTTAGAAAGTTACTTAAAACGATTCAAAATAGGAAAATCATTTTAAGTTAGAGGTTCTGAGTAAGCGGTTCTTATTAACGTTTTAGGAAGGTGTTAGGCACCTAAAATGTCCGCTAACTTACGGTTATCCGAACTGTTTGAAAACAACTTTCGATTAACTTCTGAAAAGATTAATTTGTTGAAATAGTGATTTGATTTTTTTTAAAGACTTGTGTAAAATAGATTTAGGCGACTTAGTAGGGATTTAAACTAAGTCTAAACAAAACTAATAAAAAAATAAACACATAAAAGGGGAAGGGAGGAGAAAGTAAAGGATTTAAGCCATTGAGCCCAAATCAACTAGACCTTTCCTAGTTTAATTGGGCTTCCGACCCATTTCACCTGTCCTAAACTATTTTCTGAGCCTTTGGTTCGAGTCTTGCTCCACATGTATAAATTACAACTTCGGCTTCGGGGCCCAAATGAATGAATAATGAAAGAAAAAAGAGGAAATAAACGATAGTAAAATGACAACAATAGGTAGATAATGACAATAAATAAAGAAACAAAAATGAGGCTTGGGCTTCGTCGTCGCTTTAAGTATGGGATTTTAACCCATTATTCCTCTTTTGACTTCTTGTATCTGTATGCCATGAAATTTGTTTTTCAAAGTCTCCTAAAGGATGAGCCTCCATGGCCTACAGCGAAATACAAGGGGAAAAGTCCGTTTGGAGTCTCAAGCGGGTTCATGCATTTTGAACCTTAGAACCTAATGGTCTGCCACGCTTCAAGCGTGTTTTAGATTCATTAGCTATGACACTAGTGGATGATCCTTTAGGGACATCAATTCGAATTGGGACATTCTCTGCAGGAATATGTGATTTAGTGATCCTTTTCAAATCTGTAAATGCGTCTGGCATTTGATTTGCAATTCTCTGCAGATGAATAATCCTTTGTACTTCCTACTCACAAATAAAAGCACGTGGATCAAGATGAGATAGTGATGAATTTTTTCACAAAATTTCACTTTTGATATCACTATCTTCTCCCCCTAATTTTGGGAAAAGTATCTCATCAAACCGACAATCTGCAAATTGAGCAGTGAACATATCTCCAGTTAATGGTTCAACATAGCGAATAATAGAGGGTGATTCAAACCCAACATAAATTCCTAACCTTCTTTGGGGGACCATCTTGGTGCGGTTTAGTGGTATTATAGGCAAATATACACCGTACCTAAAAGTTTTCAAGTGAGATATATTATGGTCTTGACCCAAAACCAATTGCAACAGAGAAAATTTATGATAATTTGCCGATCTAAGACGAACAAGTGTTGCAACATACAAAATTGCATGACCCCAAACAGAAGTGGGCAACTTAGTTTTCATCAGTAATGGTCTTGCTATCAACTGCAGACATTTAATTAATGACTCAACAAGCCATTTTGAGTGTGAACATGGGATACAGGATGTTCCACTTTTATCCTAATCAATAAACAATAGTCATTAAATGCTTGGAATGAAAATTCTGCAGCATTATCAAGGTGAATAGACTTAATTTAATTATCAGGAAATTGAGCATGTAATCGTATTATTTGTGCCAACAATTTTGCAAATGCCAAGTTACGAGATGACAAAAGGCACACATGAGACCATCTAGAAGAAACATCTATTAGGACCATGAAGTATCTAAACGACCCACTTGGTGGGTGAATTGATCCATAAATATCCCCATGTATGTGTTCCAAGAACGTAGGGGACTCAATCCCAACTTTTGTTGGCGATGGTCTCACAATCAGCTTACCTTGATAACAAGCATTACATGAAAATTCACCATTCAAAAGAACCTTCAAGTTCTTTAATGGATGCCTATTTGAATTTTCTATTATTCGTCTCATCGTTATTGATCCTGGATGTCTCAGACGATCATGCCAAAGTACAAAAGTATTGGAATCGGTAAACTTTTGATTTACTATAGAATGTGTCTCAATTGCACAAATCTTTGTCCAATACAGGCCAGAAGATAAAGCAGGGAACTTTTCAACAACACATGTTTTCCCAGAGACATTCTTGGTGATACCAAGATATTCAAGATTCATCTCATCAAATGTCTTGATATGATAACCATTTTTACGGATATCTTTAAAACTTATCAAGTTTCTTCGAGACTTGGGAGAGAACATAGCATTATTTATGATGAGTTTAGTTCCCTTGGGCAAGATTATAATGGTTTTTTCAAAGCCTTCAATCAAATTAGCACTACCACAAATTGTAGTAACATTAATCTTGCCCATGTTTAGATGAGAGAAATATTTCTCGTCTTTGAATATCGTATGTGTAGTGCCAGAATCAATCAAACAAATATCTTCACAATTTGACAGCTTACTTTGAAAATTATTCATATCTTCAAATAAAATGACATACACCAAATAAGAAAAATATTAAATTTTTGTTACAAAGTGAAAACTTATACTATAAAAAATTATTAATCACACTTTACTAAATAAATAAAAAATATGTCCAATTAATACGTGATTAGCTTAGCTTAGCATTTTATTTTTCAATAGTTAAAGAAAAAAAATAGCTACATGGCATGTGCAAAAAAAAAAATTACTTGTCAACAGATTTGATAGACGCATAGTAAACCTAATAAACAGCATGCATATTATCTGACAATTGGTATTGATGATAAAGAAAGGAAAAAAAATTACTATGTATAATGATTAAAAGCACACGTAGGAAGATTAGTAAGTTAAATTACTAAACTTGAATGTAGTGTTGATGTTTTACATGAATAGCACGGCAAGGTTACGTTAATTTTATTACTTTACCACTTATTGTATAAGTTGTAGTACCTTAATTATTAGGTCACCTCATGTTATAGTTAACTGATATATAGTGTTCGTGAAAAAATTGAAGAGCTACTGTCAATGATTATTCTTATTTTTTTTAAATAAATAATGATAAAATTAAAATTCAATTCAATTTAATAATAAACTACAATAATATAATTGAACTTAATAAAAACTAATCAAAAACTAATACTCATGCAATAACTACTTTTACGTGATTCTTTATTTACTAACTTTTAGCAATAATAAAAAAAAAATTTAAAAAAAAGCATTCATTCTTCCATGTTAACGGAACCATCACCAATCAAGTGATCAATCTTTCCTTCAGGGTGCTCGTAAAAGTCTGCTACATCCAAGCATGTGATGTCAACATTATTTTCAGGGAGAAAGTTAGCCTCGGGATTTCTCTTTCTTCTTTAGTGATGCTTAATAAAGATCAATCAAGTGCTTGAGAGCATGACAATCACGTGAATAATGTCCTTTTCTGCCACATTGGAAATAAGTAACTGCTTCACGTTTCTCATCTTTTCTCTTTTTGTTTGATGAATGATTAACACCCGGAACAGGGTTTCTTTCTTGGTCATTGTGACCACGACCACTTCCACGATCAGGTCCGCGACCTTTTCCACGCCTAGCATAGTGAGCATGTACATCATTCACTTCAGGGAATGGTGCAGATCTAGTTGGTCGGTTCTCGTAATTTTTCATCAACAAATCATGATTTTGTTTAGCCACGAGAAGATAAGACCTCAGTTCAATATACTTCTTGAAATCTTTTTCTCGATATTATTGTTGTAAGAGCACATTCGAGCCATGAAAAGTGGAGAGCGTCTTTTCCATCGTATCATTATCATTGGTCATCTCTCTACAAAGTTTCAATTGAGAAGAAATTCTGAACATGACAGAATTGTATTCATGAACAGACTTGTAGTCTTGAAATCGTAGATTCATCCACTCATATCGTGCTTTCGGAAGGATGACCATCTTTAAGTGGCCAAACCTTTCTTTTAGGCTATTCCACAATACGAGTGGATCCTTAGTACTAAGGTACTCAATTTTCAGAATTTCGTCAAGATGATGACGCAAGAAAATCATAGCCTTAGCACAATTTTGACTAGCTATTGTATTTTCATTCTTTATGGCGTCTCCAAGACCCATAGCATCTAGGTGGATTTCAGCATCCAACACCCATGAAATATAGTTCTTGCTCGAACTTTGAAGGGCAACGAACTCACATTTCGTAAGATTGTTAGCCATATGAAGAAAGGGAAGAAAAATGATAATGCCTTAGCCTTAGCCTTCAAATTTGAGACGGTAGAGTCTCGTGCTGATAACGTGTTATAAAACAACAAAGAATAAAGAAGAAAAGTAGAGAGAGTGATTGTTATTTCTTCTCTTGAGGAATGATATACAATGAAGGAAACCCTTCTATTTATAGGGGGAATGCCCCTAGTTTCACACTAAAAGAAAAATACATCAAATCCTGATAGACATCAAATAGATCTTGATAGACATTCACTATAATTGATAAATATCATAACAAATTTATAATAATATATTAAAAGTGTGAAAACACTTAAAAAAGTGATTCGAACTTTTTGTCCTTCATTAAAAGACTCTCATTTAGACTAAATATTCTTTTAACCTTTTTCCTCCTATTCATTTTTCCATAAAAATAAAATATTTTCATTAATTTTTTTGGATCATACGTTTAAAAGTTTAGTTATTCAAGGTCATTTCTATTTGACTTGAATTAAATTTATGTTTATTATAAAGAACTAATTATTTAAGTCAAGTTGTCTTTGACATGGAGTCAATTTACGTTTATTTAATTTAAGTTTAATTATTGCTTTAAGACTTACTTTTATTTTGTTATTCACAGTAGATTGTCCCTTTCTCCCATCATGTAATTGTCCTTTAATTTTTGCGTAAATATTTCTTAATAAGTAATTTTATTATTAACTTCTTAAGGTTTGGTTATTTAATAAGTAATTTTATTATTAACTTCTTAAGGTTTGGTTATTTATTATATGTAAGAAATCATAATAATTAACATTTCTAAATTAATTAGAATTTCACCTTATATAAAAAGAATTTGTACAATCCTATTTAGAAGGTATTTGGATAGGATTAAAATCTGGTCAAACTAGATTTTAATCACCTTTTTTATTTTTTTAGGTGTTTGATAAAATTAAAAAGAATTTTTAAAATGCTAAAAGTGGATTAAAAAAAGCAAAAATTGAGAAGCTGGATACCCCTAGCTTTTTACTTTTTAGATTAATTTTTTTTTTAGGTTTGACCAAAACATTTACCTTTTTATCCCTTATATTTTCCTCTAATTCCAACAATACCCTAAACTTTGTAGCCCTTATTGATTTTTCTTTCTCTTTTTTTTGTCGTTTTTTTTTATTTTTTTCCTCCAGTTTTCTCTTCATCTTTCTCCTTTATTTTCAGAGAATCCATCATTACATAAGAAAACACTCAAAAATTTTATCGTCAAATCGAGCTTGTGGTAAGTTCTTCTCTATCGGTTCATATCGAATCTCTGCATGTTATTTAAATTTTAAAAATTGATTCTTTTTAATAGTTTGTTTCATTCCTAAAAATTTTATATTGTTTACAAGCTTGCAATATTACAATATAATACTATATTTATATAAAAAATATCTTAAATTTTTTTTTTAATATTTAAAAATCAAAAAGTAACTTATATTTATAAATTGACCTGGCATAATCACTTTACGTTGAAAGTGCATTTAAATAAAAAATATTTTTGAAGTATTAGAATTAAAAATCATAAATAATTCACGTTATTATGTGTTAACAACTTTAAGGACATTTAAGTCATTTTGACAACAAAAAAGTGATTGACAACACTTGTTTACCAAACACATCAACAGATTTTTTTCAGTTTCATCACTTCTATCCAAATACTTATTTGCTTAATTTAAAAGCACTTATTTTAAGCTTTTAATCACTTAACTAAAAAGTAATTTTTTTAATCCTATCCAAATGGGCTCTTAAGTAATATTTTGAATTAAAATTTACAAGAAACTTATTCTAGTTTACTTTTTCCTCTTATTTTGATTTCAATTTCAATTGTCTTCTTGCAGGATTCATGAGGAGCATGCTATTGAGACTTCTTCAATTTAACTTAAAGAGTCTCAATTTCAACAGGAACGTATTAAAACATAATATATGTATATGAAAGAAAGATATGCTATCACGGACATGCGAAAGCTAGCTAATAGGATGCAGTTTCGAATACCTGAAGAAAGTTCCTAGGTCAAGCTGGAAGTTTCAAGTGGTGTGTATTAGTTGGTCAGAGTCTTGCTACCAAAATAGCAAAGAAATTCAAGGAGAAGAATTATGAAAGTTATAGTGGTGTCACCTCAGTCCTCAAGCTTCACTTTAGGTTTGATCTTCCTCCTATCCTTTTTTTAATTACTTATTGGTTTTTTATTTCTATCGCACAATTATCATCCTCGAGATTCTATGAGGTACTGCGTGTGGAGTTAGAAAGTTGACTTATTATGTTTCAGGTTATGTTTTTAGGTAATTTGTGCATCTGCTTTATGAACTATTCAAATTTATAAGTTGTTCTTTTGCCTCTCTCTTCTTTTTTACTTATCGATTTGGGATTTTTCGGAAGCCAACATTTTCTAGCTAAATTATTGAGGAAATGGTGGCTTTAGATTGGAGTAGTAACTATTAAATCATTATTGTTATTAATTTGTTATATGTATTTATGTTTTTTGGTGATTTTGTTTATCACAAGTATAAAAGTGCATTAACAATTATTTTTTAAAAGAGTTTGCGAGGACATAAAAAGAAATTCAAGCCTTTTAAGAGACATTTGGCCATGAAAAATATTTACTTTTTTCGGAGTTGAATTTCAGAATAAAATTTTAGAATGTAGATGTTTTTTAGCAACTAATAAATATGACAGGGATCCATGTCAGCTCTCATTACCACGGAAGGAAAAATCTAAATTGATAGATTAATCAAATAAATTATTGGTAGTCTAACTAAGTTGATTATTGGATGACATGAACAAGACTTAATTTAGCATTGTCGCAAATCAACTTTCTTCATCACTAGAAATTTCACTATTATTGTTCCATTTTCTATCGTAGTTTTCTATTTATTTTCTTTTATCTTATTTATGTTGTTGAAGTTTGACGCTAATTAAAAACCCTTTACGTTTATCTGTTTATTTCTATAATAGTCTAAATATGCAAAAGTAAATTAATAATTTTGAAGTCCAAGATGTGAAACATTTCTCTATAAATCTATCCATGGTAAAGTTTTTATGTAAAATTTAATGAAAAGAACAAGTGGACCGAAAACTCAACGCCTAAAAAGAATCTTTTTATGCATAGAGAAATCTTTGAATAAACTTATAATATCTTAACTAATTTTTTAAATATAATTATAACTAAATTAGCTAATAGTTCATTAAAAAAATATCTAACTAAAGTTAACTTTAATTTAACTAAAATTAAATAAACACTCAAAAGGGTACAAGGAATATTTTGGATATAATTACAGCTATTATTTACAAATTGCATGAGTTGATATTAAAAAAAAAAAGAAATAAAACAAATTAAATAATTTTTCTTATATTTAAGAATAGTCATTTGATTATTTTTCTAATAGTTATACATAATTATTTTTAAAAAAATATTTATCACTTTAAATTTTTAATAATTTTCTTATTATAATTCCTCCACATCCTAATTAACTACAAAAATCAACTATTAACTTTGTTAGGAATATTAAATTTTAATAACTTCCAGTTTATACTAGGAAAGTTTAAACTGATTGTATTGTCATTTTAGGTTCGTACGAGGTTTTATTTTTTTTTACTAAAATTTTATCTTATTAATATATACATAATTATATATAAAAATACAACTTTCTTACAAAATATTAACAAAATGGCATTCATATTTTTTTACAACTTTTAACTTAGTAACTTAAGATTGATGAATAAAGAATTAACTATAGAAAATCAACGGAGAATAAAAAACAAAGAGTCAAAACACTCAGGTTTTTACAAATACAAAATTTTAAAGTTATATGTTCGATTGATTTTTTTTTTTTTTACCATTTAAAAATAGAAAGAGATAGAAAGAATTGTGATTGACAAGAGTAAAACATCGATATTTGAAATTTTCAAAGTTCAGAAATATTTAATTTTTTTATCCTTTTTATACATGCATTTTTCTTTTTTAGCGTTGAATACACGTGCAACGCACGTACACTAAACTAGTTAAACTATTTCCATGAAAATGACCATGAAATTTAAATTTCACTTGCTAGCCATTTTAATTTGCTGGCTTATTCTGTACCGTTTCTACATACCTTCAATACAGTTTCTATACATATCTGAGACATATAAATATTTTATACGAAAATTATACAGTTTCGATGCACAAGTTCTATAATAATTGTACATTTTTTTAACACATTTTATACAATAATTATATAATTTTTATACACTTTCTATATATTTTTTATACATATTTTATACATATACATATTTGATAGAACTATACAATTTTTATACATATATCTTATACAGATACATATTCTATATAACAATTATATCATTTTTATATAATTATATTTAATTATTATTTTTAAACAATAAAAAAAAGAATATTTTTTCAGTTAAAAAATTTATAGTAAAAAAATAATTGAAATATTTTTAAAGGGACGAATGATTCAAGTTGCAAACTGTATCAGTATTGTATATAGACTGTATCTGAATTACGTGGGTCCAAATGACCCAAATTAGAAAATGCCTATAAAGAGAAAATAGGATATCCGACTGACCACTTTTTGAAAAGATATCAAACTTGAGCTATTTGTTTTAAAAAGTGCTATATAGTGTCTTTTTTCTAAATTTAATATGAATACTTTTTTAATATTTATTTTTATTATAAATTTAAAGCCTGATTTTTTTCTGATTTTTCATTCGATGCCTGATATCTCGCATTAGAGTCCCACTAAATCGGATCCACACCGCATTGAGCTTCGGAGGGATTTTTCCATACTAAAGGCCAACTTTAAAAAATGAGAATAACATAATTAATAATTAATAATTAATAATTAATAATGATTAATTTGAAGTTGACGTTTAAAAATTGCATCGATCCAACTTATTTGATTTGAATTTGAATTGTAAATTTTTAAATTTGAAAATCAAAGATTCAAATCTTAACCCAATATGTTGCCAACTCATCCCTAGTTGTTTCCTTCTCCCTCTTTATTTCCCATTAAAAGATCCAACGGTCCTAATCATACTATAATTGGGTTTTCGAACATTCTAGAACACCCATCACTATAAAACCTTCATCTTTACCTACTTCATTCTCCCTCGTAAAAAAACCCTAGTTCTCTAATCGCATTCTTTCTTCCTCCAAAATCCGCCGACAGAAAGTGAGTAAAAGAGATGGCCGGTAAAGGAGAAGGACCGGCGATCGGAATAGATCTCGGAACTACGTACTCATGTGTTGGTGTATGGCAACATGATCGTGTTGAAATCATTGCTAATGATCAAGGTAATAGGACGACGCCATCATATGTTGGTTTTACGGATTCTGAACGGCTTATTGGTGATGCTGCCAAAAATCAAGTTGCCATGAACCCTATCAACACCGTTTTTGGTAGGATCTCTTTTTCTTGCGGTTTATAATCAGATTTAGCATGTTTTATCTGCGATTTTGTCTATATTTTGGCTTATTTTTATTGTTTTTGTTAGATTCATCGTGTTGCTGTTCGATTTTTAATTTTGATCTGTTTATTTGAAGTGTTTTAGTCCTCAGAATCATACATGATGTAAATTCTGTTGATTGGAAGTGCTTTAGCCTTTGATTGCCAATTTTAATTTATTTGCAGTGCGTGCATCGTCAGAATGATGCATAATGTTGAATTGTTATTTTGATTTCGATCTGTCGATTCGTTTCTGCTTTAATCGTCAGAAACGATGCCTAATGTTGAATTTTTATTTTGGTTTTGGTCTGTTGATTCAAACTTCTTTAATTGTGTCATAAAGATGCATAATGTCGAATTTTGTTTTCATTATGATTGGTTGATTGACAGTGCTTTAGTTGTCAGAACTATGCATAGTGTTCAATTTTTATTTCAATTATGATCTGTTGATTCGCAGTTCTTTAGTTGTCAGTACTATGCAGTGTTAAATTTCTAGTTCGGGTTTGGTCTGTTGATTCGAACTGCTTTAGCTGTCAGAGCATAGTGTTCAATTTTTATTTCGATTTTAATTTGTTGAGTAGTTGGTAGAACTATGTATGCTGTTAAATTTTATTTCGATTTTGGTTTGTTGATTTATTCTTCCGCCCTTGAATCTGTTAAACTAATATTAGGAGTAAAACTGGATTTGTAATATGGAATACTGTGATTCTTTATTGTTTTTCTATTTGATTGTTTTATTTGAACATATAACATAGTAATCTTTTTTGGTTTGGTGTAGCAGTTAAATTAAGTTCCTGGAGCGTTATCCACTAAAAAAATTGGTGTGATTTTGTTGAAACTCTGCCTTCCTCGAGCTTAATCACGTTTAATTGGCCAATCTTGTTAAGACGTAAATCAGGATAATATTATAAGCTTGGCATAGTTGGCCTCCTTAAATCGTTTAGTTTGAGTATCAGTTACCCAGCTAGTTGAGCCTTCAATGAGTAAGTGGTATGGTTAGAGGAAACTCTCTTGGCACTGAGTGATATTATTGAAACAATCACTCTTAATTATATATTAAATGGATAGGTGCAGAATGTCTGTTGTCCACCTTATTTCTTTACTGTTTAGACTCTTGCGTGTCAATAGTTATTCTGTGTTCTCTGACTATTTAGTGTTGACTTGCTTATAAGATTCCTGATGAGCAGATGCAGATAGAGCTTGGTTTTATTCAGTGATGATATTATTTGGAGGAACAAGAGAATTTTTTGTTTAATAATAAGCATTGTAATGTGTTTCTGGTATGTGAAATTTCTTTGAAGTGTTTATGGCCCTTGTGGAGCAGAAAGTGCGCTGCAATTCTAGTTATGTACTTTGTTTATTTGGTTTCTTGGAAACAACATTCTTTAATTGTTCACCTGAATTTATCTACAATGCAGATGCTAAAAGGTTGATTGGTAGGAGATTCAGTGATGCCTCTGTGCAGAGTGACATTAAGTTATGGCCATTCAAGGTTGTTGCTGGTGCTGGTGATAAGCCCATGATTGTTGTCAACTACAAGGGAGAGGAGAAGCAGTTTGCTGCTGAGGAGATCTCATCTATGGTGCTCATTAAGATGAAAGAGATTGCTGAAGCTTTCCTTGGATCAACTGTTAAGAATGCTGTGGTTACTGTTCCTGCCTACTTCAATGACTCTCAACGTCAGGCCACCAAGGATGCTGGTGTTATTTCAGGCCTAAATGTGATGCGTATTATCAATGAGCCTACAGCAGCTGCCATTGCTTATGGTCTTGATAAGAAGGCAACCAGTGTTGGTGAGAAGAATGTGCTCATCTTTGATCTTGGTGGTGGTACATTTGATGTCTCTCTTCTCACAATTGAGGAAGGTATCTTTGAGGTGAAAGCTACTGCTGGTGACACCCATCTTGGAGGTGAGGACTTTGACAACAGAATGGTCAACCATTTTGTTCAGGAATTCAAGAGGAAGAACAAAAAGGATATCAGTGGTAATCCTAGGGCACTCAGGAGGTTGAGAACTGCATGTGAGAGGGCAAAGAGGACACTTTCATCCACTGCTCAGACCACCATTGAAATTGACTCTTTGTATGAGGGTATTGATTTCTACTCCACCATCACACGTGCTAGATTTGAAGAGCTTAACATGGATCTGTTTAGGAAGTGTATGGAACCAGTTGAGAAGTGTTTGAGGGATGCTAAGATGGACAAGAGTACAGTTCATGATGTTGTTCTGGTTGGTGGCTCCACTAGAATCCCAAAGGTTCAACAACTTTTGCAGGACTTTTTCAATGGAAAGGAGCTCTGCAAGAGCATCAACCCTGATGAGGCCGTTGCTTATGGTGCTGCAGTGCAAGCTGCAATTTTGAGTGGTGAGGGTAACGAGAAGGTGCAGGACCTTTTGCTGTTGGATGTTACCCCTCTATCACTTGGTTTGGAAACTGCTGGAGGTGTCATGACTGTATTGATTCCCAGAAACACCACTATTCCTACCAAGAAGGAGCAGGTCTTCTCTACCTACTCGGACAACCAGCCTGGTGTGTTGATTCAAGTGTATGAAGGTGAGAGAACAAGGACCAGGGACAACAACTTGCTTGGCAAATTTGAGCTCTCTGGCATTCCTCCTGCACCCAGGGGAGTTCCTCAAATCACAGTGTGCTTTGACATCGATGCCAATGGTATCTTGAATGTCTCTGCCGAGGATAAGACCACCGGACAGAAGAACAAGATTACCATCACAAATGACAAGGGCAGACTCTCAAAGGAGGAGATCGAGAAGATGGTTCAGGAAGCAGAGAAGTACAAATCTGAGGATGAGGAGCACAAGAAGAAGGTTGAGGCAAAGAATGCTTTGGAGAACTATGCATACAATATGAGGAACACAGTGAAGGATGAGAAGATTGCGTCCAAGCTGTCCGCTGATGACAAGACGAAGATTGAGGATGCCATTGAGCAAGCCATCCAATGGCTCGATGGTAACCAGCTTGCTGAGGCTGATGAGTTTGAGGACAAAATGAAGGAGATCGAGAGTCTTTGCAACCCAATCATTGCAAAAATGTACCAGGGAGCAGGTGGTGACATGGGTGCTGGCATGGATGATGACGGTCCTGCTCCTAGCGGCAGCAGTGGTGCTGGTCCCAAGATTGAGGAGGTGGACTAAGTTGGTGGTGCTTAATATTGTTTTAATTCTTAGTTTTAAAGACCTATAATATTTTTGTTTCAAAGATTCTGCGTAGCAGTTGGTTTATGGCAGACACTTTATGACTTTCATTTTCTTTCTGCAATCGTTTATTTCATAATAGTATTTCGACACCTCAAAATGTTTCTCTTTACTATGTCTGCATTTTTGATCTCAACGCACAGGGAGAGCTAATGAGATTTTGATCATATCGTCTCCTGTTGTTTCAACCTAACTTTTCACTATCTTCTTATAAGGGTCTCACTCAAGTGGAACCCTCGAGTTTTTCATACTTACCCAATATATACATCAACTTTTTTTGCTTTAAATTGGAATTTGGAATATTCCTGTTTCCCATATATCCCAAGGTTTCTCAGGGATATAGTTACAGTAAACCCAATGGGTGGTTTGCATGATAAAAGAACTTCTGAAATTGGTAACTATGTACTATCACGTCAATTCATGTATGTTTTCCTTTATATTTTTAAATGAAATGATTTATAAGTATATATAAGTATCTAGGACTTTAGATCCATGACTTTATCCCTGTGGTTCTTCTTATTTACCTGTGAGGATTTGAACGTGAAAAAAGGAAAATTTTGGAGTAAATCTTCCTGGTTCATTCGTCCAGTGAAATCAGTAATGGAGTATTTTTTTAATAAGAGCTTGTGCGAAAAATTGTTGAATAACAAGAAATTCACGTTGAGAAAAAGAAAGCTCTCTTAGATATAGGGGTGGGCATGATACGGTATTTTAAATTTCGGTACGGTAACTTCGGTTTTCGGTATCTAAAAGAACAGTACCATTATCATGCCAAATTAGTTTGGTATGATTCAGTATTTTTAAATTCGGTTTTGGTATTTTATGGTATGGTAATTTGTAATCATACTTTATTTGATTTCTAATTACATATATTCATATAAAACAACTATAACTTTAAATTTTAAAAACATCTCGATCATGTTAGGCTAACAACTATCTTTGTTAATCAATTACACAAAAATGACATTTCAATCACGATTGAATAGTCCGAGATGCAAACTCTGAACAACATTACCTAAATTTAAGCATAGTACTCCTAAATAATAAGCTTCCAAAAAATTTATTTCTAAATAAAAGCTATTTTTGTGTTCAATTGGCTAATGGATGATATATAAATATATTTAATAATCTTTTATATATATATATATGTTATTAAAAAACTTCGGTGTGGTATACGGTATTTTGGTATTTATTGCATAAATATCAAATAACGTATCAAATACGAAAATAATTTAAAATTCCTAGCTAATATCATACCAAATACCATAACATCCATACCGCAGTATAAAATTTTTTGATTTCAATCTGATATTCGGTATATACCATACCATGCCCATCCCTAGTTAGATATATATAGTTTCGAAAACTTAAGTGATGTTCTCAATTACGTAGACATTGCAAGGAAAAACACAAGAACCAAATTGAGTTGGCGAAAAGTCGAAATTCGTAAATCTTCAACGAATCCAAGAGGATTTGACAATGGTGATCCACAATTTGTTTATCATATCTTTTTGTGTACTGATAGTACAAACATAATATACATTGGGGTCAAAATGATGTACTATCAAGGACAAGGTCACATTTGATAAAACAATAATCCCAAATCTGAAAAGCCAGGTTATGTTAGAAGGTTTCTCCACCTCTTCGACATCAGTAATCGATAACAAATGTTGTAAAATGAAATCATATTAAAGAACTCTATCATTGAAGAAGTCCCATTAGGTATCCAAGACGGAATAATTAGTTAGCAAAATAATAATCATGTCTTCATCAACTCTTCTCAACAATAGACTTATCAAAAACTAGATTGTTGATCATTTGGTATCTTTATCATGTCCACTTATATACGTGGCATGGAGTTATTGGTTCTTATGATGTGGACTTGTGGTCCATAAAATATAAGATAAGTCCCGTCCTCTAGTAGGTGTCCAAGAGAGATTCCTTAATGTTGTATCATTGAAGGAGCCCAAATGCCCCAAAGCCAATTAAGGAACCTAAGAAAGTGTCAATATTTTTTAGGTTAGTGGTTGATGGATTTGGTGTCGTTGAAAGTTGAGAGGAAGTAGTAGTTTACTGAAAATTGTCTTCTTGAACACGTAAGTTTAAGAGTAACCCAAGAGAAGTTGAAGTCAAAGATAGTAACACGATAACGCAAGGCGAAGATAGTTGCCTCCCTATGCGATGTAAATTTTGGGTGGAAGACTTTAAAATAAAAATTGGGATTAAGCACCTGCCAATCTTGACCTCAAAAAGTGTAACCTCGTACTTCCCATTAGCAATTTGCAAGAAAGGATAAGAAATGTACTGAACTATTGTCCACATTATATTAATTCTCCAAATTATTTTCAAGATTTTTTGAAATACTATTAGTTAGGTAAAATATGCATTTTTCTAAAAGAAAGCGCAAAGTCCACACCACATGTTTCATCTATACCAAGTCCCTTAAATTTGCATGGCACATCTCGAGACTCTCACGATGTGGACTTGTGGTCCTTAACGCAGAACATAGTTTCTTTTAAAGTGTTCAAGTGAGTTTTTTTTAGTTTTTGTTTCTTATCATCTGTTGTCCACCCTCAACTAATTTTCGCATGGCACCTTCTACCTCCCTCCAATACAAGTGCCAGATAACTCTACCTATCTATCAAAGCTCAGACAGATAGGCAAAAACTTCCTTCTGTTTTTGCCCATACTGCCAAGTGAGGTTATTTTTGGCTTGGAATAGGAGGTGGTTTGGTAAAAATTGCCTTCTTGATAAGTTGATGCTAAAGAATAGATACTACAATGAAAACAAATAGGGCTAAGGAATGAAAATATCAATAGCTTGCAGGTTAGATGCATATGCCTCGAGGATATATGTTGTGTGGCAGCCTTATTTACCTCTCTGTTTCTGTGGCCTTGGTTTGATTTGGAAAATTCACAATACAATAGATTCATATAGAGCACAATCACATTCAATAGTCAATCAATTGCACACTTCCAACTTTGCTAACTCATTTTTGTCCTTTCTATTGCACACTTCAAGATTGATCCGAATTCGTGTCACTTAAGGCACATTAAAATGGGCTCAAACCGAGAGATTGTCACTTAAGGCCCATTAAAATGGGCTCAAACCGAGATCTCGGACTAAAGTAGAGGATCAACCATCCCAAGAAACCCAAACTTTCACAATAAAAAGAAGTCATAAAACCAGATACTTCTTTATGTTAGCTAACCGAATTGCTATGTTAAGCATGAAAAGCTATGAAATTAACAGATGAACACGATATCAATGACTATGCTAATAAACCAACGGGTGAAATTTCACAGAAAAACACTTGCAATAAAAACTAGTTAAGATGACAACTGCCAACCACAACATTTAGTGTTTTTCATAAAACCACACTACATAGATAATACAAAGTGCTGAACGAAGCACCAGCCCTAACAACCACCCATGCATTCCCCCAGTATGCGTCTGTCTAGGTCAACATGAGGTCATTTCCTACAAGGTGAGGACGGAGACAAACCCGAACTTCGTGTTCTTCTTCTGGCCCCTCGCGAACTTTTGGCACCATGATCTCGAGCCCCGTCCCTGTTTCATCATAATATGCTTCAATTTTAGCATCTTCAGGAATTCTGGTTGGAAGAGGAATTTCTCTGACGAACTCTCCTGGAAGGCAGTGTTCTGAGGATGAAACTTGAAGCTTGAAAGTCCTATTGAATCTCTTGATGAATGGGTTCCGAGATGTGCTCAAACAAGACACCTTGATTATCCCACGTGTGACCATGTTCCGCCATGAAACTTTCACTCTTTGAAGATCAACAAAGGGCAAGCTGATTACGATCAAATAACCTTCTTCATCTTCATATATACTTTTCGCAGCTGTAACAGGACCATAAGTATCCCTCATCACCCCACTAAATTCATTTAACCAATGTCGTTCATTTGAGTGAATTTCAAGGTCCGGAATTTGCAAGGAAGGAGGATTGACTTGCAGATGACAATCCTCTTCAGTTCCATTTGAGAAGAAGTCCTTTTTCCTTTTGCCGTTGACAGGTAATAGATCCATTGCATCTCCATTGGTATGATTGGATGGCTGAGTTGACAAATTAAGTCCTGAACCATTAAGCAGTTTCTTTGAGTTGGAATGTGGATTACTCTTTATTGGCGGAGGTGGCCTCTCAAGCTCAAATTCGGTGTTGGGGAGGTTTCTCCATGAACTGAAATCACTAGCTTCCGGTGGGATAGTGAAGTTCACATCCCTACCAGTGAGTTCCTTCCATCTTTTGCGCTCCTCTTCATCAAGAACCATGAGATTGGGAGATGACACAACCTCAATCCCATGAACACATTGAGGATTCGATAAGCCTCTGTAATGCTTCCTTTGCATCCTATGTGATCGAATGAAACCCCTATCAGCGCTAAAGGGAAATGGACGTTCTCCTTGTCGAGAATGGCCATTCATGTAACTCCGTAGCTGCATCTTACCCAATGCATTCTCAGGTCTATCCTTGAACACCCACATATACATATTCTCCATATCATGTTGAACCATAAAAACATCGAGTTGGAGATCAGATTTATCAAACCCCGAGATTCCATTACTATCGCGGATCATCTTAGCCTTAGATTTCTCACTTAAAACAGGCTTAAAGTAGAAACTAAAGAAAAACCACGCGCCCCAGATACTATCTACACGCTTTACACATTTCCTCCCTACTTTAGGCACACTAAGAAAAGTTTCACTCTCATAGATCTGTGTCCCTAGCCCAACATCAAGAATATCATTCCACGGTTGAGGAGGCGAGCTACGCTCAGCTGATAAGGGCAAATTAATATCAGGGGGACGCGTTATAACAACTTGGCGATTCATCTCAAGGTCTAATTCCTCATGTGAAGAAGAAGCACTTGAATCCATTGACAAGAGTGTTAAAGGGTGATGATGATTCTCCATTGACAATGTTGTAAGAAGTGTATCTACCATTTCACAAATTTTATCTCCCTTAGGAAACAACTCTATTTGCTAAATGCTAGCTCCAATTCTTAATTACCCAAAGCAACAACTTTCTTGGAAAAAAATCAATCTTTACAAAAAACAACACATCCATTTTCCTACTCCCAACAACAACAAAAACAACAACATTCACACCACCATCAAAACCCTTTTTTACTTATTCATCACATAACTACAAAAACCCTCAAAAACCCAAATACCAAAATAGTCAAAAGTCAGAAGAAAAATCAAGAAAAACTAGACCCCCAAAGAATCTTGAAAAACCCATAATCTTTATTCACCAAAATCATACATAAAAACTCTTTATTTTTTTTTCCACTATATAATATAACTTGTGTATTTATTGAATGTATAATTGGATTACCAATCAATGAAACCAAGACCCAAAAAAAGGACTAAATCAGAAGGGATCTTGGAAGAGTACCTTTTAGGATAAGCTTCAACAACCAAGAACCCACAGACACTAGGACACTCTGAACAATCAATGGCCCTTACCATCCTCATCCTTCAATTTTTTTCTATTAATTTGAGGATTTCTTTTACTTAATACACATGTGAAAATGAAGAACAAAAGAGAAAAAAAATAGTGAACAAGTCAAGAAACACACAAGAAATATTGAGGAGGACAATTAAAAGGTGGACACACAGAAAAATTATAGGAAGGCGTTTGTTTGTGTGGGGTAAACAGAAATAGGCTGTACTAAATAACACCGTGAATGATGATACAAGAGAACAACAGTTGTCACCGTTAGTGAAAACGGTGACGGTGCTTTTTTGGACAGATAATTAAAAAAGTGTGGGGTGGGGGCGGTTAAGGCTGAGAGTAACGAGGATTTTGATAAGCATTTTTTGTTTTGGTAGTTTTTTGTTTTGATAAGTATTAATTAGGGTTGGTGTTTAGTGAGTTGCTTGTACCATTTGATGTTTTCTACGCTTTTTTATTTTTTAAATTTTTTTTTACACAAACTATAGCATGTCAGAAACGAAGTGTTGAAATGTTCGGACTATACTCGGTCGTTTGGTGTGAGATATAAGAAATAAGTAATCTTGGATAAAATGAAAAATTATTTTATCTCATGTTTGATTGCAGGTATTAATTAATTCCGAGATAACTTATCTTACCATTTATATCATAGTGATGGAATAAGTGATACGGAAATTTCTAGCTCGAGATCTTTCACACGAAGCCAAGCACGTGAGTTGCAATGACTCCAAGTCTTGTTCACATCCTTGGCCGTGTGTGAGGCCCTTGTGAGCCCATCTAAAGGCCTATACTTATTAAAGTGTGAAGAGGCCCACCAAGACACCCCAAACCTACCCACTTAAATGCCAAGGATATTTTGGTCTTTGTCCTCCTTTGAATTGACTATATAAGCCATGTAATAGGGCTAGTCTTTTTTTAGTTGACTCATATCATAGAAGACAACAAGACTTGTAATATTTTGACTTCTCTTTCTCATTTGGAGCGGCTCAAAATCGATTCTCACTAATAGAGTTATACTAGTGTTGTATCTTGGCTAGAAACTAGGTTCTTGGGGTGCTTTGAGTTCCTCTTGGTCCAAGTAAGAACTTGGTATTGATATTCATTAGTCTTAGGGTCCTTTCTCTTGTTAGGGTTCTTAGATCAATGAATATTATATGTCAAGCTTCTATCTCTTTTTTGGTAAATCTTGTTAACATTGCCTTGTTGAATCTAAAAGTCTAGTGAAGTCGTGTGAGGCTCTTTCGATTCACTAACATTGTTGTTATTTGTTGTTCTTGATACACACTTAATCTTGTATCACTTGGTATCAAAGCTCAAGGCTAGGTTTTGTTCTTACAAAATCAATCTTGGGAAGCTCTTACCAAAAAGTGTTTTCTTGAACATTTTTGTCGGAAATTGGTTGTAGATCTACAAAAGATTTTACTTGTTTAGTTTGTTTCTTGTGTTGGTTTCTTCCTCATCAACACAAAAAAGTGTCTAAATCTAAAGTTACTTGAAGTGGCCGTCAGTTTGTCTTGTGTTGGGACGTTGGAGTGATTATTGTGGTGTATTGTTGTTATGTTCTTGAAGGTGTTGATGTTGTGTTCATCTTAAACTTCTCTTCATCCTACGTCTTAACTTCTCTAAAGATTACTAGATCCAAAAGGGTTATAAAAACAAAGTCAAAAATTGTTTCTGAGAAAACTTACCAACATCACCTTTTCAAGACTTGACAACCACTTTTCCTTAAAACAAGGAACCTTGTCTTTTCAACATCATTGAATTAGGGATGAATCCCATGTTTTTAGGCTAAATAGGGGTAGAAAAATGACCCTAATACCCCTCTGAACGCGGGTTTAAAAGATTGAAAATGTGCCCAGCGACGCTATAGACTACACGACGCGTCAAGGGTACCTACCAACGTGATATCCGATGATGCACCGATATCGCGTTGGCTCACTTGAATTTGCCTTAAGATGAGGAACATTTTATCTATCGACGCGATTGGCGATACGACGTGCCAACATTGTGTCGACTCACTATTTTGGGATTCCAAAAAAGGTCTAAATGAGGTTCGAAAAATTTGAAACTTGTTTGGAAACCCCTATTGACATACTGATCATGAATCAACTTAAAGATCGATATTTAAAGGTCGGGAAAGTTGTGAAATAAGATTTTCAACTTATGAAAGCTAGAATAAATTCTAAGTGTAAATACTTGGCTGAAATTTCTAAGTCTGCGACCTCTTTTCATGCTTTAACGGACTGAGTTAATCTTAGAATTTTGCAGGGTCTTACAGGAGTAAAGTACTGGCCAGTTAAGAACTCTCACATAAAAAAGTTGGAAGGTGGCGGAGATGAGGATGTTGCTATGGATATGTGGACTTATTAGGAGGAATATAATTAAAAATGAGATTATTCGGAAGATGATGAGAGTGGATTTAGTGGAGGACGAGATGCGGGAAGTGAGGTTGCGATGGTTCAAGCATGTGATGAAGAAGGACACAGATTCTCTAGTACGGAGGTTTGAGAGGCTAGCGATGAAAGATTCTTGATGGGATAGTGGTAGGTCAAAGAAATATTAGAGGAAGGTGATTAGGCATGACATGAAACGGCAACAACTTTCAGAGGACATGAACCTTGATAGGTAGATGTGGAGGATGCAGATTAGGGTAGAGAGTTGGTAGGTAGAAGTATGTCTGTAATAGTAGGGATGAGTGCTTTATTTGTATCTGCGACTGTGCTTGCACCGGGTTCATTATATAATAATTCCCTCCTAGCCTCAGCCTCTTGTTCGTAATATTTTAGTGATGTCTATGATTTTGAATAACTACTTTATAGTATTTATTTGTGGGTGTCTTGTTCCCTTTATTATATAGCGGTGTGATATTCCTTTTTGTTGTTTGCTTTTATGTTTTTTGTTTGTTATACTATTATCTATCCTGAGCTGGGGGTTTATTGGAAACAACCTCTCTACTTCATCTAAGGTAGTGGTATGAACTGCATACACTTTACCCCTAGACCCAATTTAATGGAAATACACTGAGTATGTTATTGTTGTAATTAAAAGAGAGTAAAGAATACCAATAACTTTTATTAGCAATGACAAAGATTGATAAATGACAACAACTTAATAAAATTATTACTTTATCATAGAATTTTTAATCATAATTTATTTTTTATTAGCAAACACTTTAATATTGTTGTCATATTCTATGCTTAAAATGATAATCGATAAATTTTAAATTTACAAGATTGACAATAATATAGTGACTGGTAACTCATCATTCTTTATAACTTTTACAAAATTTGATGAATATGTATTTTATGAGATATGTTTGAACCTTAAGAGTACTTGTAAATGCTTGAACAATATTCATTTTCATACTTCAATATCAAGACTGTCATCACATAAAAATACAATAATTTCACCAAGTCTTAAATATATTTTGTCTAGTAAATTAATTTTGACAAATGAGTTACTGACAGTTCCACCAAATTCATTGACATCCTATTTATAATCATGATATATAAGGAGTCACCCTCAATCATATTTTTTATCATTTTTCAGTCAAAACTATAAAATGGCATTTGCCTAGTTGATATTTGTATGTCTTTATCCAAATTTTTGGCAAACTTTTGACCAATAAATTGAATATGACTACCACAAGTGACTTTCTTTCTTCCTTTGATATTATGTTAAACTACTCGATAATATTTATAGTCATCACATCGTACCTGTTGCTTAAAAAAAACCTTTTTTCACCTATGAAGCCTAACATCAAACTCAAGACATCTGGATAATGCAAAACATATACCCTTAAATTTTAAAAATAATCAGAGAACTCATACAAATCATAGTACATAGACTGTTGAATAGCAATTGTACAGATAATTTTCATACTTAAAATTATTTCAGAGTTTTCACCAAGACGATCATTCATAATCCATGATGAGCATACTTATAAATTATAAAAATATTATTTTTATGATTTTGTTCCTATCAAAAATAATACACAAGTTTATGAATTATCATTGATTTTAAACTTCTACTACTCAAAAAGAATCATCACTCCTTGTTCATGACACAAAATACTACTAGATAGATATAGTTCTCAGTATAATATGTGATGATATATAACAAGACATCATCATATTATTCAACTAAAAATGTGTAATTAATGAAAATAATCTTTTTTATGTTGACAAAACTTCATATGCAAGATTTTTTTAATTAAATTTTTGGTCCAGAATCAAACCTTTTTATTGCTTCTCCATAACAAATTATACAACCCAATTAAGCATTATTAACCCAAGTATAATAATGACCCCATCCAAAAGTGGGAATATGAAAAGTTTCGTGTATTTATACAAATATCTGAACTTTGGACAAGAAAAGTACACTCTACTTTTCATTTCATATTGCCGCCTCTGCTGAAAAATATTTCCTTTGTATTGGTGCCATCGATTCATCTCCTTTATTCTCTGGGTGATCAGCAAGCTTGATCCCTATGGGCTGTACACTATCATGGCTCTTCATATAGTCTACGCCTATGGTAAACTCACTTTCATCCATCCAAAATCTACCTCCTTACCTCACGCTCACTTTGGATTTCTCACAGGTAGTCGGGGTTTAACCTCACAGGACTGAAGAAACAACATACTGATGAATTGATTTGGCCTACCTTATGATTTATTTCATTCCTCATTCCATCTATTTTTAGAAATACCCCTCTCTTTTTCTTTAATAGTTCTTTTTTTTCTTTATAGTTGTTGATTTATCAACGTGCATCTAAGAAAAAGGTCAAAATCAGTGAAGTGCGGTAGGAGGCTCTATCTTCTTCTGTTTTTAAAGGTTTTTGATAGCTAGAGCACCTATCTAGGTTTAGCACAAATTTTTTATTTGTTTGACAAAATTATTTTACCTGTGTGCTGTTTATGAAGTTTCACTCCATTGGGACTGTAATTAATTGGACCCCTTGTGCTCATCTTTATGTTATGTAAATGTTGTTGTTTTTTCTACTTAATTTTGATTCTCCTTATTGATGCTTTCTGATTTTGTGTGTCATAACTCTAATATTAGAAATTTGTGACTTATCCATGTTAATGCACCTTCTAATATTAGTAGGTAGATCCATTAAATAATCGAATTCTCTTGTTTGTTGTAGATCTATCACCTTATTAGCTAATACATTTGTTATTGTATTGCCTCCCTGAATCTATGTGTTACTTTTCCTTGCACTATATGTAGTTTACACCAAATATCTTCTATTATCTTGATCATTGTCCTTGGTACTTTTCATTGCTTATCGATCACCTTTATTAATGTAAGAGAGTCTGTTTGCACAATAACTTCCATATAGGTCTTGTCTTGGCAATATGCTAATTCTTTCCTAATTGCAAAAGCTTTAGCTTCTACTTTTGTTGTTTCCCTCAGTCCTGTTGCTTTAGCATAAATCAAATACTCTTTCTCATTCCTAAGAAAAAATCTACGCCACCTACTCCTAGATTTCCTTTGCATGCCCTTCTGTGTTGCATTTGAGCTTACTCATCTCCGGAAAGCTCCAAGTAATTTTTTGATAGTGTAATCTAGGCCTATAACTTCTCATGTCAGTAGCTATATTGGACCAAGATTCCTTTTAAATCTTCAATCATGTATATAAAGTCTTGATTAGTTTCCTAATCAAGTCTTGAACTTGTCATACTACCTCAAAAAGAGTAACTTTTCCTTCATGTTTTATCTCATTCCTTCTTTTTTCAAAGACACCACATAACAAATGCTGGTATAGACCTACGCAGTACATACATTTTTGGGGCTAGGCTATTTGTCCACCAAGAGTTGATAGTATGATATAACTCCATATCTTTAATGTCTATACCTGTAAAAATTGCAAACTGCCACTATAACTTTTCAGCTATAGAGGCTGTTAGAAATAAATGATCAATGTTTTTGTCCTGCTTTTCTTATTAGCACCATTATGTAGATACAATGCTGACTATCATCTTTTTTATAATATCATCAGTGGAATTTTTCTTCTCACATACCCTCTATATAAAGAAATTAATTTTAAAAGAAAGACCTTTTACCCATATATCTTTGTATTCCTCCTTCTTCTCCCTCTTATTCCTTAATATCCCCAAGATGATTCTACTGTAAAATTTCCATATGAATTTACCAGTTCACCATGGTATGTCATTTCATTACTTGCAGTTAAAATGTTGACTGATTCCAGAATGTGCTTCACTAGCTTATTTGACAATTTACTTCTTAATTTATGACCGTTCCAACTGCCATTTGTTACAAAATCCATAACCTTAAGCTCTTTTTCCTCTGCATTTTCATTGTCAACATAGTAAAAAGCACCCATTCCAGTCCAGTTGTCAAACCAAAAACTAAAATTTCTTGCTTTGACTTGCCACTATATATTATGCTCTAGCTCCTCTCTCACTGTAATTATTTTCCTCCATATATGTGAAGTACCATGCCCCTTTGCCATAATAGAACGAAACTTATTGCAATATTTATTCCACATGACCTTACCCCATAAAGAGAAAGTAAAAGTCCTAAAATTCTATCATAATTTAACACAAAAAGCTTTTGAAAGTTTATGAAAAGACCTAAAACCAATGGCCTTGTCCTCCTTAGGATAACACATGTTATACTAAGAAATCCAGTTCTTATTTCTGGCCCAATGGTCAAATAAACTTGGCAAAGATCTTATGAAGTTAATTAACAATACTCACTGGTGGACTCATAACTGATAAAAGATATATACTTATCGATTGTAAAACACTAATAATTAGTGTATATATTCTCCCAACATATAAGAGGTTTAATTGTTATAAACTCAATGTTTTCATCACTTTCTTAGTAATCTCCTCAAAATGAAATTTCTTCTTCCTTCTATAAAAAACTGGACAACCCAAATATTTGAAGGGAAAAGTCCCTTCATTTATTCCAGTTGTCCTATTAACTAGATTGCATACTCTAACTAATGTCTTCTCATGAAGATAAACAAGCTCTAATCCAAGTTGATCATTTGTCCTGACATCCTTTCATATTCTCTAAGCACCCTTATCATCTTCTTCTTAGATCCCAATTGTCCTGAACAAAACAGAATGGTGTCATTTGTATTTGATAAATGATTTACTTGAGGAGTCTATTTTGACATCCCATACCCTTTGAACAATGGATCTTCATACCATTTATTTAGACTTCTTGATAGCACCGCTGTAGTAATAATGAAAAGAGTGGAGGATAAAGGATCTCCATATTTCAAACCTCTTGATGATTGAAAAAATTCAAAGGATTAACCATTCATCAATACTAAATATCAGTTATTGCTAATGAGCCTTACTACTATATCAATAATCATCTCTGAAAAGCAAAAACTTCTCAAAACCTTCACCAAATAATTCTAATATACTCTATTATAAGCCTTTGACATATTCAACTTCACAACTACATTATGGCTCTTATTTCTCAAATTTATATCCCTTATGATCTCCTATTTTAATAATACATTCTCTGTAATTATTCTCCCCTTAATAAAACCTATTTGATTTAGTGATTGATTCCTGGGAGAAAAAGCACAATCTCTCATGTATTAGCCTAGAAAGGATCTTACTGATAAAATTACTTAGGCTAATTACTCTCAAATCTCCAAAATTTCTAATAGATTATTTTTTGGATACAATACCAGATTAGTGTGAGTTACATATCTTGGAAGTTCCTGCCCATAGAAAAAACCCTTAACCATGTTTGATAGATCATCCTAACTATTTCTCAGCTTGACTGGAAAAACTGCCTTGAGAAAGCACCTATTCCACTGGCACTATCATCATTTAGCGCAAATATTACTTGCTTTACTTCATCCTTAAAAGGACTTTTCTCCATCTGCTCATTCTGTTCCTGAGTAATCAATTGGGGAATCATGTCACTGTTATACTTCTCTTGATTTTTAGTAAACTGTTACCTAAAGAGTTTTTATGCTTCCATGATCACACTCACCTATACCATTATTTTGGTGTAGGACGATCATTGTCAAATATAATAACCCAACTTGAGTTGGGGTCAAATCTACAATGAGTATAACTAGTATTCTAATCCTCAGCATGTTAAAGGCTACTAAGTATTTACCCGCAATGTAAACAAAAAGTAAAACATAAATTAAAATTTAGGGTGTATGGTTTGAAAGGTTGTTGAACAAAAACTGCACGAACTTCTAATTTAGAGCAACAATTATAGATAAGATTCCAATAGGAGAATAGTCTTGGGATTATGTTTTCCTAGGGGTAAATAGTGCATGGGAACATGAGAATAATATGTAAGCTCCAGCTAATGACTATATGGGTAGGCTAGGTTAGGTGATTTGATGTTAGTTTTTCAATCAAACATCAAAATATCACCCATGGATCCTTTTGGATACCTCATGGGTGTGGCAAAAAAATCAACCTACAACCTCAATTGGGCATCCTTATTTCTTAGAAGATGCCCAAGACATAGCAAATTCACAATCCATCCTTATTTTTAAGACCATGTAAAGGAATAAGATAACATCTACTCCTTGTTCATAAATACTTGTCACCTATATCCCTCTTTGAAGGATGATATGAGATCTAAATGAATACCCACATTCCTCTTCCAAGGATGATATGAGATTTTGGAAATTGTGGGTTTTCACCCATAAATTCCAATTTGACAGTCAAGCATTAGTGAAACCCAACATCATTAACCAAAAATCTACACTAACAATCAAGACCCATACATATTTGCACCTTATTCCAACATAAACCCAAGATAGATGTTTAG
The DNA here is from genome assembly GCF_002878395.1 of Capsicum annuum. Classification (NCBI taxonomy): domain Eukaryota; kingdom Viridiplantae; phylum Streptophyta; class Magnoliopsida; order Solanales; family Solanaceae; genus Capsicum; species Capsicum annuum. The sequence continues at coordinate 172,315,313 of NC_061120.1, read as the reverse complement.
CTACTCACAAAGTTTGAGAAAAGAGATATACCTAGATTTATATTCAAAGCTTCCATTAAAGATGTAAGCAAGGGTGTTCTTCAAATTCAACTTCATTTTTAACTAAACTCCTTGAAAAATTAACTACAATAATTTTTCCTAATTTAGTAGGATTTTTACATTGCCAAAACTTCAATTCTAATTACAAGATATATCTAAAGTTAAAGGGGTTTTGCCCTTTGAAGGATTGGAACCAACTATGTGAAATGATCAGGCTGGCCATGGGAGAATTTTGCACCATTATGATCGCCATGAGTGGATTGCGATCGCGAATCCCACGATTGCATTGGACCTATCATGATCGCCATACTTTGACCTGGCCTTGGCTGGTTGCAGTTGTGGTAACTGTGGCCGATGCCAACTCCATATTTTCTAGGTTTTGTATCACTTTACCTTTTTTGTTCTCTTTTTAGCTCACTTTCCTTGTTTTCTTCTATTTACTTATAAACCTACAAGCTAAGGGAATTAGTGCATTCAAATGGTAACTTCGTCTCATTTACACCATTTAATCATAGTAGTGTGCACAAATTTGTAAGTAAATGAGCGGTAACTTTAGCACTACTACTCATCAACACCCCCAACTTAAACCTTTGCTTGTCCTCAAGAAA
>NC_061120.1:171974710-172011666 GCF_002878395.1 Capsicum annuum | reverse complement strand
TTTAAGTTGATAATAGCCAAATCTGAGGTCTATCTTGGAAAACTAACAGGCACTCTAAAGTTGGTCAAACAAGTCATCAATTTTGGGAAGTGGATACTTGTTTTTTACTATAACTGTATTGAGTTGATGGTAGTCTATGAACATTCTGAGAGAATCGTCTTTTTTTACATGAATAGCATTGGTGCACCCCATGGGGAAACACTGGGTCTGATGAATCACTTATCTAAGAGATCCTTCAACTGTTCTTTTAATTATCTGAGTTTTGTTGGTGCCATTCTGTATGGCAGAATAGATATAGGCTGAGTATCTAGAAGAAAATCAATACCGAAGTCTATTTTTCTTTCAGGAGGAATTCCTAGAAGATCTTCGGGAAAGACATCTAAATATTCATTCATGACTGGGACTGATTCAAGGCTAGGAGTTTCAGAACTAGTATCCTTAACTAGAACAAGATGGTAGATACAACCCTTGGATATCATTTTCTTTATAATAGGTAGGAAACAAGCTGACCTCTGAAAGCTGAAACATTTCCCTTCCACTCAAGGATGGGTTCATTAGGAAACCAAAACTAGACAATTCTGTTTCCATAGTCGACTGTGGCATAGCAGGAATGAAGCAAAACTATTCCAAAAATAACATCAAAATCAGTCATCTCTTATTCAACTAAGTCTGTTGAAGTGACTTTCTAAGATACCACAATCGGACAGTTCCTGTATACCCATCTGACTATGATGTATTTACCCACTGGGTAGAAACTGAGAAGGACTCTGCTAGAATTTTGGGACTAACTCCAAAATCAGTGGCTATATAAGAAGTAACAAGAGCAAGGAAGCTCCTGGATCTAGCAAAGTATAAACACGTAAGTGAAAGATCTGTAAGGTACCAGTAACCATATCAGGAGAATTTTTTTGATCATCCCGGGACTAGAGAGCATAAAGTCTATTTGGGAGTTTCCTACTAGTAGCATTGGAGGTGGTACCCTATTGATTTCAGCGACAGGATTAAGCTGAGGAATGATTCTGCTGACCCGATAGACTTGGATGAGGACAATCTCTTACTCTGTGTCATGGCTTGCCACATCTAAATAAAATATAACTACTAGCCCTGCAAGTACCTTGATGGTGCTTTCCATATATCTGTCAAAGGGAATTAGTTTGATCACTATTCATACTACCCTAAGGTCTGGGGACTAATGCCCTATCTCTGAACTTTGGAGATGGAGCACTAGCTGATGAAAGTGCTGGAACTGATGACTTAGGATGGAACTTAGAATGATTTCCTCTCTCTAACTTAGGGTAAGCAAAATTGAAACTACTTGTCCTTGCTCTCTTATTTTTCTTCTCTCTCATGTTAATATTTTGCTCCTCTATCTACTGAGCATGAGTCATGAGTCTAGCTATGTTCATTTCACTATTAAGAATCATAGATCTACACTCATTCACCACACTATCATTCACCTCAGAAACAAACTTACTTATTCTGGATCGGCTGTCTGCACCTATATGAGGAGCCTATCTAGCTAATTGAGTAAACATAAGTAAATACTCTTTCACCATCATTTTTCCCTACCTGATATTGATAAATTATAACACCTTAGCTTCCCTCAGCTCTCGGGGAAAAAACCTATTAAATAAAAAAGAAGAAAACTTCTCCCACTCAACTGGCCCTACATCATCTGCCCTCTCTGACTTCCACTGCCTGTACTAAGTATGAGCCACATCCTGTAGCTCATATACAACTAACTCAGCACTCTTACTAGAAGTCATCCCTATGATATCAATGACTTTGTGAACTTGGTCTAAAAATTCCTACCGGTCTTCCTCTGACTTAGACTCTGTGAAAGAAGGAGGATTTATTCGGGTGAAGTCTCGAATCCTGGCTGCAACTAAATTGGCTACTAGGTTGGCCGGAATGACAGCTGGTCATTTATTCTGAGCAACAACTGACTGAGCAAGAGTAGTGAATGCAACTCTAAACTCTGCATGAGAAACATGTTCGCCCAAAGGATCTTCTGGCTGAGGGGATGACTAATTTCCAGTTCTTTTCTTAAGAGGCATGTTCTGTAAATAGAAGAGAAGAGAATTAGAATGAGAGTTCAAGTTGCAATTATGCTCACTAGCATGACATGAATGATGAAATAAGGTAAACTATTCCTAAAACATCTCATAGCCTCTTGTACATGAATGTGGCGCACAACACACCCCTGTACAAACTCTACTAGATGAGGCTTTCAGACTGAAAGGCCATAAGGTTCAAATATGATAAATCTTAAGATCTAAGTGGGATATGTAATACCCAAAACAACTAAAATAAACTATCTAAAACATGAGTCTAAAAAGCCTCTAACTGTCTAAATAAGGAGTTGATGGGACATATCCCCAACTAACTCTAACTACTGCAATAAACTAAGTACTAAAATACAAAAATGATAAAATAATGATCATGTCCTCGAAAGATATGGACTCATTGCTAACTCTGACTGCTAAATACTAGAATTCTACTGATGCCCTGAAACTGGCACCTCTGAACCTATGGTATAACATAAAACACCATAGCATGAATGCGTCAGTACGATTGAATATACTAAGTATGCAAATGAGGTAAGCTAAATGGATTGGGTTCATATGCATGAACTATACTAACTGACTGGATAATATGAACATGAGAATATATGCATGAAATACGTAACTATAACTGAGTACATAAAGATACTGAATACTAAGTCTGAATACTAAAAATTATGAGATAACTAATACTGAGCGACTGTATCTACCAGTCTAGTTTCTAATGGAACTAGATGAGTTTCATACTGAGCTGAGTGATTGTATTTGACAGTGCTAAAATATGTAGAACAATCTGTGTTCTATTACTGGGACTGAGACTGAGACTATGCGAAGTAGTCATCTAGACGACATGCTCCAAATGTTCTTATTATATCTAAGGTTGGGGTCAAATCTATAACCCCAATTTGAAAGGTGTCAGTACTATGCCATGGGTAAAGACAAGCTGTGAATGACCCTCAACTGGCAAGTACTCTAACGAGAATGGTCGGACCCTCAACTGGCATGTTAAGCCACCTCATCGACCCTCAATTAGTAGGTCTGATGTCTCAACCTATGTTGGCTACATAGTTCAGGAACATAAGGATTGCTTCTAAGAATCTCACGCTCAACTGGCAGGTGAGTTCCCATCCTTAGGTTTACTCGATGCAAACTCCTACTCCCATCAGAATAGAAACAGAACATGATTTACTAAACTGATCTGGACTGAGTTACTGAGTTACTGAGATTCATTGACTGGCGGAATATTACTGAATCTATTAGCTAACTGAGTTCATGAGATTACTGAGTTTACCTGAGTCGTGAGACTGACTGAAGTCTACTGAACATGGCTTGACTTGGAGTATCTTGAAAACATGACATGGCTCTAGGCACACAGCTATATTTTTTGTGTACAAGTACCCCCAGGACTCGATAGGAGGAAACTGACAAGACTTGACACTTCTTGAATACATGATCCACATAAATCATTCATGACATAGTAATTGGGGGATTTCATGAAGAACTTGGTTATCACAATTTTGTAGTAGCTAAAAATGCATATAACCATGTCATAAGTTCATATTCTAGTATTATGGACAAATCCAAAGTGATGGCATTCCAACAAACATCCATAATTCAGAACCATTGCATGAGAACCAAATAGAACATAATAGAATAGCATAAATTTATCCTTTAGTTCACATCTTAGCTATAATGTATGATTTCTTGTCTCTTAGGAATTTTGTCAAACACCTTACATGCACCCTTAAGGCATAGGAATAATTCATTAAATTAACATCTCATACACAACTCAATTCATGGATTTCAACTCACACGTCAACAACGATATGTAAAAACATATAAAGATTCCAACTTGGGAATTATACAACAATAATCACATGAACATAATCAACCCACAACATGAAATTAACAAAACATGATTTAAAACTTGATTCTTGAGCTCCATGGATGAAAGGAATCCATAGATGAACACTATGCATACCTTAGTTGGAAAATCTTTAAAGATTAATGGTGGAAGTTCTTGAATTTGAATTCCTAAATTGAAACCCTAGCTTGTTCTTGAGAGACTTTTTGAGAAAAGAGACTATATTTTGGTATAAATGAGGCTTAATCCCGTGTTTTAGACTTATATAGGGTAGGGAAAATGACTAAATTATCCTTTAAATACTGAGCTGGAAGCTAAAAAAATTCGGCAGCGTGCAATGGAGCGTGCTTTGCATATTCTAGTCCTCCGCACTAGACCATGCATCGCATGCTATATTTCATGCTAGGACCTATGCATTAGAGCATATGTCGCATGGTAATCGCATGACCTTACTATTTTCAAAATCCAAACATGCCCTAAACTAATTCTAAAAATTCTAAAACTCACTCAAGATGTAATACAACCTTGCTCCATCATAACGGAACTTTAAAATCATAAAACAGAGGTTAGGAAGGTCATCAAATAAATTCTCAAAGTTTGGAGGCTTAAAAGGAGACTAAGTGTTGAATACTTAGCTAAAATTTTCGAAGTGTTGGAGCTTTCAAAAAGCTTGAAAAACTGAATTTTGACACATGAATTTGCGGGATCTTACATATAGCCCATGGAATTACAGAATTATATAGTATACCACCTAGTGCAGAATGTAAAACAAAGAGTTTTATAGAGTTTAGAGGATTTTATAGTCTTTTTAAAATACCTATGTGATCCTTATTGTATGACTTATTTATGAACCTTTTTTAAATTGCTCTCATATGTGTTGAATATAAATTATTACTTTGGATTTGATCTACGTACCAATACAATTGTATTGACCCCCTACCCTCCCAGGTTCTGAGGCTAAATCTAGGGTTCCAGCTAAGCTGTAAATTATTCAGAGAGAAGTGATCCGTACAATGGTGAGCCTTCTTTATTCTAGAAGGCCTGTTTATTTTAGAATATGTTATTATTTTTTATTTGGGTCTACTGGAGGGCCTTGTCCCAGTTTTCAGACAGTTGTTATTTGATCATACAGTAGAGATTTCACAGGCTATTTCAGATGTTATTTAGTTGATAAGGGATTTCCCTCTTTGTTATGAAATTGAATTCAGAGTATGACCATATTTTCATAGTTGATTATAATTCTGTATTTTTTTTTATTATATGAATATTATGCATGATTACCAGATAGAGAAGGGTGTCCTGGGCCTTCATGGATTGGGATGTCCATCATGGCCAGGCCCTAGTTTGGGTCATGACAAACTTGGTATCAAAGCAGAGTTCATGGTCTCACGGTGTATGCAAAATCGTGTCTAGTAAACTGTTGCTTATGGATGTATTGTGCACCACACTTATAATCAGGAGGCTACCGATAATTTAGGGGTTGTTTCTCATTCTTTCATAATCTAGTTCATGATATAACTTCATCCATAAGAAAGCTATCCAAATATCCTCCTTGTTCAATTTCATGAGCCATGCCTCATTGTCAAAGTGATACAATTCCAAGAGCCTAGCTCCCCCAATTATATGGTTCTCTCTGATTGAGTTATCTAGAAAATTTATGGGATAGCATGATGACTCGAGAGGAGTCCATTAAAGCTCCAAGGTGTATTGATTTGAGTGTATGACTTTATTCTGATAAAATCATGCTTTTTGGCCTAAGGTACAAAGTCTATTCAGTCCTGTTTCAAAATTCTTATTGCTGATGACTTGGATAAGGATAAAGATATGTAGTAGAATGTTGGAGTTGTATTTCCACCCGAGTTGTAGTGTATGTTAAACTGTCATGACCTATTGGAAGTAAGATGGTCTAGTAGTAGGTGACATAAAGTCACAAGGTTAGCAGTCAGAGTAAGGATGACATTTTCGTAAATAAATAGTTTTAGTTGAATACCCATTGATTGTGAGATGGTTGGCAATTTTATAGTGATAGACTAATATTGTAGCAATAATTATAGATTGTATAGTCGTCTATGAAACAAGTGACTAGATATAATTATTATTTGTTCAAAATAAAGAAGAAGCTCGAAGTGGATTGTTATGGTGGTTGTACAAATCATTTATAAGTGGTAAGTGGAAAGGGGTGGATTAGTTAATAAGTTAAAGGTAGAGACTCATTAGTGTCTATTGAACCTTGAAGATAATTGTGATGCATGGTTAAGTAAGTATGATGTGAGGAATTATAATATGTTAATAATATTTAAATGGGTTGTGTTATAAGATTATGATGAACTAATCTCGTCATGTGACTTTACCCCCTTTGATGGTCTTTTGCTTTAAGTAGTAGTAAGCTAGTACTTCATGTGAGAAGGCATGTAGTGGATTTTGAATTGTAATAGAGCTAAGAGAAGTGAAGTATTTGGGTTGATTTCCCTAATTTGATGGACTAATGTAGTATGTGGCATTCTTTGTTGGTGGTACATGACTGGTGCTAGACTGTAGGCTTGAACTTGAGAAGTGAAGTGTGGTGGTAAGAGTAGTAACTTAAGATTATTAATGCATATTTTGTTGGAATTAATTAGCAAGCTTGATTTGATGTGTGAAATAGCCTATGTTGATGATTTGTGAAGATTTTAAGTGGAAATCGTGAGGAATATATGTACACGAGAACTACTATTAAAATGATAAATTATGGTTGATTCATTAAGGTGATAAGGGAGATAGTCATGTAACAATAAGTTGAACTCAGGTAGTAGGTTATTAGATAAAGAATTATGTGTATAAGTGTTTTGTGTACCTAGATTTAGTTCTTGAATCTTCCGATATGGAGGAATCTAGGAAGTTATTTGATGATGTTCTTTGGAGTTGAATTGAGGAGATATAGGTGTGCAATGTGCGCCTCTGGTATAGTTTTATGGATTTTGTTAAGTTGTAGGTTATGTGATTTGAGGTATAATGATAGTATCCTAAGGAAATCAAAGATAGAGTGTTAAGTGTTCAAGAGTATGGGTGTCTATGCCCATGATAATTGTAGTCGTAAGTTTATGACCTTGGGGTTCGAGGAAATTATGATTAGTGTCCCTAAAGGGGAATGTCCTAGAAAGAATTTTGTGTATTTGTATTAGAAATTATTGAGGGGAATTTGTGTTCATGTATATATTGATACCCCTTTGTGATAAGGAGTGTGATGCATATGCCTAAGAGAGTGGGATTTGTAGAGTGATGGCTATAGAGGTTAGTGAAAGATAAGAGTAGCATTTTTTTGGAAAGCAAGGCCTTTAGAGTATACTTTATCAAGGATCATTTAGAGTTTAAGTTTATGGTGATGTCCTGGTTGCATTGAGAGTTATGGCTATAGATTTTAATGTGAGGTTATGTCTGTAAGTCTAGGAGTATGACTTTGGTCTAAGGGAGATATGATGGATTAACATAGTCCTCAAGTTTTTCTTGTGGTGTCAAGTTTCAAGTAAGAATCATGATAAATCAGTCCTATTCAAGCAAGCTCCTCCTACTTCAATATGAACGGACATCTACCAATAGCTTATGTAGTCATGTCTTACCTATGCCTAAAGTTTGAACCCTCTATGTAACTTATGTTATGTTCTAACCTCCAAACAAAAAACAATAATGTCCCTCAGTGATCCAATATTTTGAGTATCCGAGCCATATGTTATGATGTTCGTGATCCATGAAAACCTATGTCGCTCAGCATGATTGGTCCTAAGGAAATATATTTCTATATGTCACCGATTCATCCTATGTCGGGTTTAGCAAAAGTGATAAAGTTTATGCTAACTCATGGAAAATTTCAGTTCTTTGAATGAAGGGCAATCACTTTAAGTGAAATCCTTATCTTAGTTGTTAACGACATAGATTTCGGTTCTATGCATGTAACACCCCGTGGCATTCTCGACGTAATACCACTCTTGGTTGAATGTACGAAGAGATGACAACCTGAAGATTTTTCAAATTTTTAAGAGACTTAGTCATATTTATGAGCTCATAACTTCCATGATTTTTCAAATTGATCTTCCCGACCTCTAGACGTAGATTTTTGAGTTGATTCATGATCGGGGGTGTCAAGGGTACATCTCCGGTAAGTTTTGAAAATTTCAGAAGAGCGTAAGGGCATGTTTAGAAGTACAAAATAGTAGTTGTGTGCGATTAGCACGTAACACACGTTCCAGTTCACATCTGGGGTAGCATGCGATAGAGCATGCGGTGCACGCTCCATTTCGGGGTTTCGGATCCCAAAAACTTTCATCTTTCAGTTATGTATTCCAAGGGTGTTTGGGTCAGTTCCACCAACTTTAATTTGGCTCGTGTTTCCTGCTATGGTCTGTCCTAAGTACTTGTACTATGTTGTGTTTATGCCAGAGAGTCTCTTTACTTATGATTCATACACTTGATATGGAGGACTTCGTGTCTATCTTATCTTATCTTCATTTTATGTCCCTCCTTGAGTAGTGCAATAAGTATAAGTTGTGGTCTGACAAGTGTAACTTTCATTCGTGATGTGTGTTCTTGGGTCCCTTAATGACCCTCCGTATGTTGGTAGGATGGTGGTTATGGAGGCGTAATAATGTGTTAGGTAAGGGAGTAGATATTCTTGAAGGTGAAAATTTCTTATGTGATTTCTTGAGATAAGGATATAGAGGAAGGGGGAAAAAGAGATGAACTTTCATTATGTAATATAGTTAAGAAGGTGCTATGTGGCAAAAATCTTAGTGGGAATGATTGAATTGGATGGACTTAGTGGGAGATCCATGAAGTGAGTGTAGTAATGATAGGCTTGAATGTTGTTATTGATGAAAATGCAAATCACTTGTTTTTGTAGTTGGCGCTCCTTGATTATAAAAAAACTCAAGTGTGCTTGATGATTGTGATAAGGTAAAGTAATTTTCTCAAGGAGATGTAGAGCTCAGGTAATTGTAGCTTAGAGATAGCACCTCTTTCCTCTGAGTTAGGCTTCAATATAAAAGCAATTTGCATTGCGACTCAAATTTTTGTTGTTAGATGTGTGGTGGGAGAATTGTAAGTTGGAAAAATATGAAGTATGTTATTTATTTTTGGGACGTGGATGAGCAGTGTCTCTATGTTAAGTCTATTAGTTGTATCTTTGAGGTAGATAATGTTTCTAATATATATTTGTATGTCCTGTCGGAACCTCATCGCATGTCTTGTACAAATCTAAATCGGGCCGAGGATTCTTCGAAAATATTCATGCATTATAATGTTTTGAACATGTCCTACAGAACACATGCCAAGATCATGTTGATGTAAAATTCTATTATTTCATGATTAGTACCGATGTAACTCAATTTTGTTATCATCAAATTGACTCATTGCTTCATGTGGTGATGATAATGATTCATAAAACTCCTGTGCAAGATCATCCCTATGTAAAGTGTCATTGCCTCATGTTTCGTGCTTACCTATTTTGCTAGGGGTTATCTTGAAGCTTGTTTGATGCCTTTGCACATTTTATCAAGAAAAAACGCTCAATGCGAGACTAGATTCTTTATTCTACACACTTAGAGTTTCAAAAGGGTCCCTACCCATTATTCGGGGATGAATGATCCCAAGGGGGAGATAATGTAACACCCCGCATCTTCAAGCTAGAAATAGAACTATCGTTTCTACGTGTGTAAGCTCTAATTACATGGTTTATATTTAAATTCATTCATCATGATCTTTCTCCCAGTATATGAAGTGATTATGTGGTGAAAAATGTTCATAGAAATAACCTAAAGCAAAGTTGAGCTAAGAACCCTTCATTCATCAAAAATTGAATATTCGATTCTACAAGGTTATACTTTGAACATGTATAAATTTTGATTCACATATAATTTTTCCGCTCAAGACCCACCAAATTGTATATAATTGAATAAGCTTCCCAATGATACTAATTTCACCAAAATCCTATACCCGAGCGAAAAGTTATGGCCATTTTCGTGAGAGAGGCTATAGCATCGCGCGATTAGCGTGCGACGCATGCTCTGTCGAAAGTGCCTAATTTTCAGGTTCTGTTTTCATATTTTTAAGGGTAATTTGGACCTTTAATTCACCCAAATTCCATCCATAACCCTTATATTCATTCCCCAAAGGTATAATACACCTCACTACCCAATTTCTCTCAAAATCCAAACCCTAATCCTTTTCTTTAAGATCAAGAATATAGATCCTAATATCAAGAATTCCAACAAACAGATCAAGATTTGGGTTCCACCTTTCAACTCTTATAATCTAAGGTTTGTGGGGTTTATACTAAGACTTCATGGGCTTGTTGAAATACTCAATATATGATTTAGAGATTATCAATGCATGAATTTAGAAAAGGGTTAGAAATCTATGTTCTAATTATGCAATTAGAATGTTTCATTGTTATGGTTGTTTTGGACTTTATACCTTTTCTCCCTTAAATTAATTTACACATGTATGTATATGTATGAGAATTGAAACTGAAGATTTGATTGAGAGCATTATTATGAAATCACTCTCTTTTGATGAATTAAAGTTTATGAACTTACTGGGAATGATTTGTAATACATGCTTTATGACTTGAAAGTGTTCTTTTCAATATCCTAGTATTTGACATGATCTAAAGACAATGAGAGGGAGTTTTCTTGTTACACTTATATGCATGTTTTAAAGAGAAAGAATTACATGTGATTGCAAACTTTGACGTGACTGCCTTGTATTATAGGAATGTTGACAAAGAGAGTTTCTTACATGTGTTTACATGAATTTAAAGAAAAGAGTTCTTGAATTGATTTATTGATATAGTGGTCCTAAACATATGTTTTGAAAACAGAGATTATTATATGCTAATAATGGCTCAGAGATGTAACTTTCAAGCCAATGGTATGATAATACTATATAAATTTATACCATAACAGAACTGTAACGCCCTGATTTTCTGAACTGGAATGCTACACAGTGCTCATGACCCCGAAGGACCACAAGCTAACCCATGACTTATATTTGTACCTATAACTGCATAATATACATATAAAATGCGGAAACACGAACAAAAAGGGCGTAACGTTCAATCTTGAATAATAAAATATCTGAAATAAGGTGGTATCACAGTACTAAAACAAAATTGAAAATACTAAAGTCTAAATCTAAAAACTCTATAATCGTCTGAAAGCCTCTAAACTGTCTAAATAAGGAGTTGAAGGAACATGTCTCCAACTAACTCCCTAAATTGAAAATAAACTGAAATACTGGAATAATAAATGTAAAGATCATGTCCTCGAAAGATGAGGACTCACTGCTTACTGAACTACTACTGCTGATCTGGAATCTGAACCTCAGAACCTTGGTGTAACATAAAAAGAAAGCACCATAGCGCAAATGCATCAGTACAACTAAAGTACTGAGTATACATGGGGGTAGGCTAAATGCATGGGATTTATACGCATGAACATGCTAACTAATATGAACGTGAGAATACATACATACATACATACATACCTAACTGCTACTGAACTCGTGGAGATACTGACTACTTGAGTTTGAACTCTGACAACATGAGTTTCGTGATACTGAGATACTGAATGACTGATAACATGGATGATTGTATCTAACATTCCTAATTCTAGGGAAAACTATCTATGTTCCAAACTGTATCTGAACATCTAAGTATGAGATCAGTCCTAGCTAACGAGTGATCTCTGAAACTGATAATGAGAATACTCGACTGAATCGGAGATTGAGATCAAGCCTGTCTGTCGGGTGAACTCTAAATCAAATAATAAGCATCTGAATATGGGACCAAGCCTATCTGATGGGATGGTCAAGGAATTAATGGAACTATTTGAGTTCCTTACTAAGATTGATGACTATATCTGATAGTCCTGATTCCTGATTTCTACTATAAAGACTGATACTGAAACTGTAACTAGAACTGTGAGTGTGGGAGGTAGTAACCTAACCAACATGCCCCGATACTATATTGGTGGGATCCAATCTTTTCCCTGATTGGAAGGGTGTCAATACCGTGCCACGAGTAGAGACCTCTACTATGGTCAAGCCTCTTTGACGGGTATCCCTGAACAGGGAATCTAGCCTAAGGCAATATAATAGTCAAGTATAGCCTTAATCTGATGGGTGACTCCTGTCCTACGCTGGCTATGCAGTTCTGAAGTACAGGGATTTCTTCTTACGCTCTGCCTTTATAATAGGATAAACCGCCATCCCTGCACTCTCTCGGTGCTTGTCCCTACTCCCAACTGAAAGACTCTAAAAAGATTAACTACGTTGAACTAACTAACTGAACTGAACTAATTTATAAACTGATTAACTGAGCTGATAATATTTTATTAGCTGAATTCACTGAGTTCTGTTGACTGACAGAAAAGCTACTTGAGATCTGAGGTTTGACTGAGAGTACTGAAAATACTGGGACTACTAAACTACAGAGATATCTGAGTTTTTTCTGAGTCATGTGACTAACTGAAATCTATGGAGCATAGCTTGAATGAGGATGTCTTGAAACATGACACTATATCTAGGCACACAACAATAGTTTTCGAGTACAAGTACCCCCAGGACTCGATGGAAGGAAACTGACACACATGACTGACTTGATCATAAGAGTAGAGTCCACACTTCACAATATCATAAGTAAGGATTTCATAATAAGAATAATTCTCAACAAACTATCACATGATCGGGAATGCACACAACATGTATATACTTGTATGGCTTAAATAACATGGCCATTCCATATCACAACAGTATCATGTGCATCGTATACAACATCTTCAATTTAAGACAATAGCATGGGGATCCCGTTGAACATAAACTTAAAACATGGAATAGTCATTTAGGACTTATTATGTCATAAAAGCATGATTTATATTCCCTTAGGTATTTCCACAAACACCTTACATGCACATCTTAGGCATAGGTGGATTCATAAAGATTACAAATATTCAACCACCAATTTCACATATCCTCACACAAAACATACAAAGATCCCATCTTAGGCATCATCAAACTCCAACCACATGGATCTTCAATCTTAATTATGCAACCCTAGTTGTTTTTCTCTTTTAGTGCTCTTGGATGATGAACTTAAAATGTTAGTAGGGTTGTAATGTAATTAGGAGCTATATATTTCGTAGGGTAAAGTTTAGGGACATGTAAGGAGTGTTAAAAGACTTAATTACCCTCAAAATAACTCAGAACGGAGTGTTTAAGTCACTTGAAACCATAAGATATGCGCCGTATATGATATCACATATATCTACATAGACGCCGCATATGCTACAGCCTATATTTACATAGGCGCCGCATATGCTATCGCCTATATCTACACAGGCAACGCATATGCTATCGCCTATATTTACATAGGCGCCGCATATGCTATCGCCTATATCTACATATGCGCCGCATATGGCATATTATCTTATTTTCATGCGTATTGCAGTAAATCCCAAATTTTTAGTTGAATTATCATTATTTTCATTACCAATCATGAACATTACAATGTTTTGACATGAAATTGATGCATGGGTTACTATCCCTATTTTGAATATTATTATTCCAAGAAAGATTTGCTTTAAGCATCATATGATCAGTTTAATTTCAGATTTTCAATAAAGATTTGATCTTTGATCCTCAGATAATATTTGGAATCCACTTTACAGATTTACTATAGTTTAAAGAAAATAAATTATCCTTAGTTAATGATTTAAATTAGATAAATGCATAATTAGTTTCATAATAAACCTTTATGCTAGCTTTTAAAAGTGGATTTTCAACAGAATAAGCATACAGATTAAAGGTAGTATTTAGAACCAAGCGAGAAGTGTGGGTTTAGCGCATCCTACTTCCATTGAACTACGAGCCAACGTAGATACAAATTCATATTTTTCCTATTTCTATATGGATGATAGTTATAGATGTGATCACTTATATTAGGTTATACTCCTTGGCAAGAGTGTGACACCTCTCCCCAATGTGAGTTTTTCCCATAAGGGAACTAGACATTGGACTCCATGATAGCTTACATGGTTTATGCTGGTTAGAAAAACCTCTCTACAGCCTAACAGTAAATACTTTTAGAATAGTTTTTAAAGAATTTTTTCCTAATGGTAAAAGTAAACAAACTGCTTTTGAGTGAATTTTCCAACAACTTATAGAAAAGAGTAAAGAATAACAAAACAACTTTTAGAAACTAAGTGTATAGGCTCTCAGTTTTATTTAGCCATTGCTTTATATAAGCCTTTAACTACACATTTTAGCTTTCCTATTTTAGATATTAAAGTGAGTCTTTTCTACACTTAGCAGCACGATTACAGACAGAACATTAGTATAGCTTTTAGACCTAAATGTTATGACTCACTAGATTTATAAAGTATGTTTAGTTTTTAGTTACTCAAGCTTATGTGATTTAGTTACATTTAGCATGCATTATTTTATAAACTGTGATGATGTTGAGATATTGTTTTACATATGCATTCACCCCCCATATACTTAGTACATTCTTAAAGTATTGATCCATAGATACGTTTATGTGCTACATTGTGTAGGTTTATGTACTCAGTTTTTGCAGCGTGAGTGATTTCGAGCATCTCTATCTACATCCCGACAGTTGGTGAGTCCTTATTGTTTGGGGACTTAGTTATTCAGATTGTTAGCTTATTAGTTAGATTATTCAACATTCTTTTCAGGTAGTTCGAGCTAGTTGGGGGTTTGTCCCAGTGACTCTCTAGTTATTAGTAGTAGAGGTTTGTCAGACTGCTAGATTTGATTCAGATTTTCAGTATTGATTTATCAAACTTTTTGAGATTAGTATTTTAAGATATTCTTAGTTAACTCAGACAATTTTCCACATTTAGTATGATTGTTATATCCATATTCCATTATTATGAGATTCAGACTTAGTAGAAGGAAGATAGGGTTAGCTTAAGACCACTCGTAGTCTTGAGCACTGGGTGACGTATCTAGACCCATTTTTGGGGTGTTACATATTATGTCTTATCAAAATAATTAAAATTTTATATCCTTTATTTTAAAAAAAAGTCCAATAAATTTATGTTTAAGATCACAAAATGATTGTACCCCTTAACTATTTGGTTGGTGAGAATGGAAGACACTAGACAAAACGGAGAGACTTCAGAGATTTTAGATATATGACCACTTGATTGTGTATTCTGTGGCATAGGTATTGAATATTTTGATCATCAGTTGTTGTTTTTCCATTATGTTATAGGGCACATATAGAGAATAATATTGACCTTGTTGGGGAACACATAAATATAAGAAGCTGGCAAAACAAACTCTAACACACATGCATTTGGGATAAGAATAAATGTAGCAAAGGTGCAGTAGTTAGCTACGTGTTCGTGATAGTAGTATATGTCGTCATATGCAGAGGAACGAGATCAATTTATAGGCTGGTCATTTCCATTGTGATAGAGTCTACCGATAAATTGTTATTCGTGTTTATAGAGATAGAGTAGTCTCAAAATGGCAGGCTACCTTGAACGGCTTAAAGGGAATATCTTGAAGACGGTGCTGGTCTTACATACTGTGTAATATAGATTTACTTAATAATAGAGTAGGAAATATTTTAATTATCAATGTAACAGTATGTTCTTTTTGTTTTCTGAACATTGCAACGAGGGACCAAGTAGTCTGCGATGGTTCTTGTTTTGTCATTATGTAGTTGGAAAAGAAAGTAAAGAAGTACATTGCAGCTACAAGGTCGTGACACTGGTGTATCAGATAAGGACTGCTCAAAAGTGAATCGTGTATAGAAACCACATTATAGATGGATATACAATCTCCCAATGAATTCAAAGAAAGAGTATATCTGTTTAGAAATTAGAAAATAACAAGGAGAGGTCATATTTGATCAATAAACTATGAATTAGTTCTCTCTCACTTATTTTAAATAACGAGGTTCTCTCTAGGTGTATCACTTGACTGTGCAGATTGTAACTAATTTAAAGTTATAGCGAAAAATATCTATGATTGATACATCAAATCATGAGGGCCGTTAGAACTCAAAAAATTCATAAAGAAAGAACATAAAACAAAGAGTTATCTTTACTCACCCATCAACTACTAACCCATTCAATTTCATTGATAAGATTGTAGAAATCCCTAGTTTTAGAGTAATTTGAATTGGATAACAGTCAAACGTCCAAAAATGATTGTAAGGAATGGTTCTATATACCTCTTAAACATTGAAAGAACTTGATATTATAAGAAAAAATTTGTACTTGATTCTTGGTCAATTCCCTTGTGTTTCTTGGAGTTGTAATTGATAGAAGGAATATGGATATTTTTGATGGAAAACATCTAAAAACTGATTGGAAAGTGAAGATTTTATCGAATCAATCTTATACGAATCAATCCTATTTTATTTTCAATTAAATTTGAATAATGACAAGCTCAAGTTTGCAGCCGTAACACCTTAACTTACAACTAGGACTTAAACTAAAAATATGAGTTGTAACACTATAACAACTCTTTATCTGTATCATTCAGTGTTTCTAGAAAATTAGGATGGTTCATATCTTCTTGGATAGTTTGATGCAGGATCTTTGTAAGTGAGAATTTCTCTGTAACATTCTTGCATTCCTTGATATTAAGCTTCTAGAATTCACCTTTAAGTAACTTTAATTTCTTCCAAACACACTTTATAGGTGACCTATGCCAATTTTTAGTCAAGCTATTACTTTCAAATGGAAGAAAATAAATATGATCAGTAATATGGTTTATGAACATTAAAGGCTTTGCTTTGATCTGTAGTTGGTCCTCGAAAACTAGCCATATGGAAGTATGAACAAAAAATAATGGCTTCTTAAGGAGTAGCTACAATTGTCTTATTCTATTTACTCGGGTTAAATTCAATATAGCTCTATCAATCTAACTATGAATTGTTTTATAGGTCCATGTATACTCTCTTCTTATTGTTAATCAATCCAGTGTTCACTAAAAGTCAAAATAATCCCTTATTTCAGCTTCTATATATTTCTTCCATTAAATCTATCTTCTGTAGTGATATGAGCATGGTAAGCTTGTGGCATATTAAGAGGGGATTCAACATATGGATGATATCTTGATGTATGGATTAAGCCATTGAACAATAAATACACAAAGCCATGGTCAATTAAGACATTGAAGGATCAAGAAGGGCCCTTGTGGGTTATTTTCCAAGTATTCACTTTTGACCTATTTTTCTATCATGCTATATTTGTAGAAGGTAATAACAATAAATTGTTTCCTTAGCCAGTTTTACTCTAAGCCTTTGATAATTTTAAAATTGAACTCCTTTAAGAGTGTAGGATTGAATTCCTTCAGTCTAGTTTAGTGTAGATAAAACTAGGTTAGTGATGGGTGAATTTCCATTCTAGAGTTAGAACTCATTTGCCTGGTTTTTCATATTGTGTCACTCATTTATGGATTTAAATTTGTTTCTCAATTTTTAGATAATTAAGTTCTCTTCTCCCTTGATTGATTTAATTACTTCAATTGAGACCTTCTTTCTTCACTTCTTGTCTTTTAATTCTCACCTAGCTTTGTTGTTTAATTTCGCAATTTTTTTATCAATTTAAGATGTTTGATTAGGATCCTTATCATCTTAGTGTCAAATATTATTAGCCTAGAGATATGTACCTACGAATTTCAATTTTAGGTCCATCAATTTGAAAATCCCAAATTGAAAATGATCAAAAAATCAAAAGTTATTCTATGCGAGCTTGAAAAGCATCCAGTTTTGTTATTCATAGCAAGGGAAACCTTAATCTTAAATTTCATAGAATTTGGAGCTAAAACAAAGAAATCATAAACTTTTGAAATTCATCAATATTTATGGTGTGCTAATCTTCATAAATTGAAAAAGGTAGAAATGAGTTTAGTTTAGACTTTGAATTGAGGGCTAAGGGTTAGTAGAGTTTGTTCTTGGCGTTGAAAGTATAATGACTTGAATTTGTGAATTTTTTATTTGATTTGTTTTGATCATTGTGCCCTTTCCTGTAGTTGCAAGATATTGGTTTTTGGAACACTTGACACTGTTCCTGATGCGATCTGGAATAAGTTATGCGAATTTGTGGTTGTAGAGGTTTGAGAAAGCATATTGTTGACTTCAGTTAGAATTAGTTTGATTGAGTTTCAAATGTCAAACGGGTTATGCCATCAGATCTGGAGTATCGAATTTACGTTAGTATCAGGATTGGTTATATTTTGAGGCTTTTATATGTCATTTTGATCTTTCATTTGAAAAATAGGGAAATAGGGTCTCACAGTTTAATTTATTGATAATGACATTTTAAAAAAAATACGACTTCACCTTTTAGTCCAGAACGTTGAAATTATCCTAGTCGCATGTATGGTGCATTTTTGTCTGATCTCAAACGAATTTTGAGGGTACATTCAAGGACTTTTTAAATCAAGAAAATAAACTAATTGTTGATATCTGGTGCGTAAAGTTAATGCCTCTCAACTGAAATTAACACCACACAAATGTCCTAGGTATTAAAATTCAAATTTCTAGCTATTTGGCAGAGGTATGCGAGTGCCATCCGTCTCTTTAATTTGTTAATTTTTTTGTCGGCTCCTATGTCTTCTTTCTTTTTTTTGGAGACTGCACTCTTCTTCATTTTTGTTCAAAAATAAAACATAAGTGGTCACCTTTTTTTTTTTGCAACTCTACCAAAAAAATATAATCAAACAAAATTTTATAATTATTTTCTTAACAATCAAATAAAATTTTGTAATATTATAAATTTTTTCTTTTATAAATCAAATAAATGAGAGTGTATTTTTATTGGTTATATAAAATAATATTATAATATACACCAATGATACCAGAGAAAATTAAAGGAAATGTGTCATTTAAGTTTTGAATGAAGAATTGGTGACATTGACCAACTTAAACGGTAAAACATAATTAGAAAACTTGATTAAGTTAATTGTGGACTTTATTAATACTTTCAAAACTTCCTAATCTTTTTAAAAATACAAATAAACTTTACCCCTCTCCTTTCCAAATCAATTGTCTCTCTCCTCTCTCTAGAGAGACAGTCTTTCTCAACTCTCTCCAAACCAACAGTTCTACGAAATTTCTTCCTTCAATCCCCGATGACTTCAAGCTAAGGCGGCAAATAGCTAAGCGAGTTCCATTTTTACTTTCAATTGTCAATCAATTTGGGAAGCAGTGTTCTCCGGCGATAACAACTTCGAGTTCTTCGTCATCCCATTTCTTTTTTCACAAGTAAAAAATTATGTATTTTTAGTTATGAAGAAAAAAAGGAACTTGAGCCGACTTCACTTCTAGTATTGATTAACATTTTCCATATTTCTTACTTAAATTTGGAATGTGGATTGAAAAAAATCCTAATTTCTGGCATTTCTTCTCTACTCTTTTTGGTGTGAAATATAATTTTTTGTTCTTATTATAGTTCTTGTTGTCGAACTGTTGATTCGATTTGTTGGTTTCCGCTGAGTTTTTTTAAGTTTAATTTTTGTTTTTCGTTTTTATACAAACGAAAATAACAATGTTTGTGATTTTTGATTACCATTGATGTTCTTAGTGTTTGTACGTTGTGTTGGTGTTGCTGGGTTGATTTGTTATTTTCTTGGCAAAAATGGTATTGCAATAGATGAACCATCTGATGCAACAGATGAACCATCTGATGCAACAGATGAACCATCTGATGCAATAAAAGAATCATGTGATGCAACAGATTAAATATCTGATGGAAATGAAGAAACTCTGATGAAACAATGAAAATCTAATGCAATAAATAAACAATCTAACAGATCATTCATCTATTGCGACAGACGATTTTCTGTTTGAAAGAAATCTAAACAATTTGATGCCATAGATAATTCATTTGGAAAAAGATGAGTGATCTGTTTTTATTATTTCAAATGCATTACTCATCTGCCACAATAGGTTGGTTATAGGTTACAACAGATAACCTACCTGGTGCAATAGATGAGTGATATGTTTTATTGTTTCCAACAGACTACTCATCCGCTGCAACAGGTTGGTTATAGGTTGCAGAAGATAACCTACCTGGTGAAATAGATGTGTGATCTATTTTTATTATTTCCAACGAATTATTCATCTGCTGCTATAAGTTAGTTATATGCTGCAACAGATGACCGACCTAGTGCAACAGATAAGTGATCTACTTTTATTATTTCCAACGGATTACTCATCCGCTGCAACAGGTTGGTTATATGCTGCAACATATAACCTACAAAGAGCAATAGATGTGTGATCTATTTTTAATTTTTCCAAAGGATTACTCATCCGCTAAAACTGATTTGTTATATGCTGCAACAGATAACCTACCTGATACAACAAATGAGTGATCTATTTTTATTATTTCCAATGGATTACTCATCCGATGCAACAGGTTTGTTATATACTACAACAGATAACCTACCTTGTGCAATAGATAAGTTATACGTTTTTATTATTTCCAACAGATTACTCATCCCTTCAATAGGTTTGTTATACACTGCGATAGATAACCTACCCATTGCAATAGATAAGTGATCTATTTTTATTATTTGCAATAGATTTCTTATCCGCTGCAATAGGTTATATGCTGCAACAGATATCCTACTTGGTGCAATAGATTTTTGGCCTGTTTTTATGATTACAAAAAGATTTTTCATCCACTGCAACATGTTAGGTATATGCTGCAACAAATATCCTACCTGGTGCAATAGATGTGTATTCTATTAGAACTGTTATTTTACTATTGTACATGTTTGATTTACTATTATCCATTTTGAACGATGCATTAATCAATTATAATCTATTTTATTTTCCTATTAATTTTAGATAATATGGATCCCAAAATAAAAGGAACCAAATCAAGTCCAAGTAAAGGAACAAGTGAAGTAGCTAGGCTACATCTACAACTCTATTAGCTTGCTTTACAAGCGTTATCTAAATCAGGAGTAGAGGATGATGAACATGGGGAGGAGGAATGTTTCAAAAGAGATGATCCAAATTCTATGAGCCCTTCTACTAAAGGAAATGTCAAATTCGTCAGCATTGATCATTATCCTATGAGAATGCAGTGCGATGGTGCCACAGATTTAACAAGTGATTTCGTTGTTAAGTCTTACATAAGAAAATCTTTTGATGCCTTCAGAAAAATACTTTGAGAATAAAAATTGGATGGTTATTTCTAGGACATCTGCTTTGGATAATATCTTGATTTGCTGGAGGACAACTATGCTCATTTCTAAATGAAAATGGTATATGATCTTCTCAAGCATAGGTTTATGTATGAAAACAAAGAAAAAATAGATGAGGTATGAATAAATTACTATGGCATGCCTATTTGTTTTAACTGGAAGGAGTTTGCCATAGTTACTGACGTAAAATGTTATCCTCATTCTCCTTCTCAAGTTATACCTATTCTAACCCAAAAAGTACCCCGCACACCCAAAAAAGGCAATGGCAAGTTGAGTGATTGTGATGACCTGGTGTCCCTTTTTGTTCCAATCTTTAAAAAATTAATTTGATAGAAGCATTGAAAGGTAAAATATTTTAAAAGAAGCACAAACAATCATTGTGTCTAGTTTGGTTTGTACATAATATTCTATGGGCGAGATATGTTAACAACAACATACCACTTGGTTTAATAAAGTTCTCCGAGGATTTTTGAGGCATTTAACAGATATCCTTGGGTTATGAAATCTTCTAAATGATTGTCAAATATTTGTTAACTCCATTAACGCCAAAGACAGTCAAGTGATATGGCTTTCCATGGGCTTTCATGGTAAATATTTCTTTCATTATGTCATGATTCTTTTCTTTATTCAATAATGCTTTTGATTTATTGACGTTATTTTATAGGCTTGGGCATTTGAAGTCATTCCTTATTCGATACAACAAGTGAACTACCAGTACGAAGTTTCTTGTCCATGAATGCTGAGGTGGTTATTAGCTAAAACTGATAAAAATTCAAAATTTCTTGATCTCTTCAACCTCCAAAAGAAAGTAGTAAGTCTAATTCTAATTAAGTTTTTTTTTAATTAATGATTTCATCATTATTCTAATATATGTATGTCACGACCCAAACCAAGGCCCAGGCCGCGACGAGCATTCCCAAACCATGAAGGCCCAAGACGCCCTTATCTATCTAGTAATTCATGTACAACATTCATAGAGTAAAGGAAATGAGGAAAAATGATAGAATATGAAAACATGGTAAATCTTTGAATTTAAAATATAATACAGAAAACTGTAATTCAACAACATTTGAGTAATGTCTGACTCAATATGAGAAATCTCTACTACATGCTAAACAAAACTGTCTGAAAACTGGGACAAGGCTCCTAGTAGACCAAAAAAATATATGATAAATAACTTAAAACAACCAGACCTTCTGAAATATAGAAGCCTCACCATTGAACTCTGCTCTTCTGCCGAAAGAAATCTGCTGCTTATCAGGACCCCTAGACTGAGCCTCCGGACCTGGGAGGGTAGGGGGTTATCCAAAATAAAGTTTTTATATAAATAAAATAATGGAGAGTAATTTGTTAAAATATCATACATAAAAATAGTTTTCAAAACACATGGGCATTATTTTGATAATCGTAACAACCTTTCTATCAATGGAATTTCTTATCTTCGTATTACTTTTGAGCTAGGTGGTATACCCCTACAAGTATAAAACCCCACGGGATATATGGAGTATTCCATTAACTCGGAGAGAAAGCCTCCAAGCCTAGTGTGCCGCAAGGGTTGGAGTGTCTGAGTCTAATGCGCCACCAGGCACTAGGCCAGCGTAACATAATATTCCCGAATAGGCAAATCATGGTTTTGGCTAATGAGTTATCTGAACTCATGCCTTCTTCGAGGGACCACCTAACATCTCTTTATTCTCATTTTTAACCATTTCTAAACATGCACCATTCTAAGTTTCCATATCTGAAAATCTGATTTCAAACAGGTTTTCTATTCTGTTTTGAAATACCATGTCATTATCTGAGTTGGTGTCTTCACACCAAAACTTGCAAGTCCTATTTTCTGAGCCATAATGTATCTTGCATAATTCTTTCATTAAAACTCAATTTAGACCACCCAACATGCAAATAGTATAAGATATTCCATATTTTGAAACATAAGCTAAAACTATTCAAGAATTCTTTAAACATAAGGTAGTCAGGTGCTTTTGGCAAAATCATGCACTCTTTCATTATATGTATATTAAATATTTATCAACATGCACAACCCTCTCTTTTGATTCCAAAATCATATTCAAGACATAGTATAAATCAAGACATTCCGTATCATGCTCTTCAAGATGCATTTCAAAACAATCCATACAATATGAAAAATAGGAAAAACCATATCAAGAAAGGAATTTCATGTGAGTCATGATCTCAATTCAAATATCAACTTAAAACACATATATACATATATATAGGATTTCAAATCACTTCGGGGGAAGGCCTAAAGACCAAAACAATATCATTAAAGCTTCTAAAACATGAATGTATTCATAAATCCAAAAACCTTTTCTTAAAAGCATGATTTCTATGCCCATGAGATTTTAGAAAAACCCCACGTGCCTTCAATTAGGAAACAATAGATGATTCTTGAAGCCTATGGTTTGGGGATTCCAAATCCTCGATCAATTTTGAAAACCCACGGTTGAATCTTAAGTTATTTGGGTCATTATTTTGAAAACCTTGAGAGTGTTCTTGAGCAGTTTTGATGAAAGTATGAACAATATGGGTATTTAGGAGCTTAGTCCCGTGTTTAAGATGTTAAAGGGTTTGGAATGTACCAAAACGCCCATACAAATTTGGAGAAAACTAAAGAATGGCCTAAGGCTACAGGCAAGGCACTGCCTTGGTTATCCTCCGCGATAGCCAAGGCGCCACTTTTCCTATAGCCTTGGCCATTCTCAGGCAAGGTTGTTAGCAAGGCTCCGCCCCCTTAGAATAGAGGCTTACTATTTGGGGTGTCAAACACTCCCTTACGCTCTTCCAAAAATCCCGAAACTCACCCGAGACGTACTATTGACTTCCCCAATCATAACACAACTTGAAAATTGAAAAACGGAGGTCGGGAAGGCCATCAAAAAAAATCCCCAAATATTAAGAGCTAAAAATAAGACTAAGTCTCTTTGATACTTAGAATAATTTCAAGTTTTCAAGTCTAAGAGCACACTACTAGGAGCTAACACATGCACAACTTTTCAGGGCGTTACATTATCCCCTCTTGGGATCATTCATACATGAATGATGATGCAGAACACAGATAAGCATGATTTCAAGCATACCAAGGATGAAAAAGAATAAGACTAGGATTGTACCTTTCATTTCGTTATTCATGTGATCAAAAAGGTTTGGATACCTCTCACGCATATCATTTTCTCACTCCTAAGTAGCTTCTTCAATTTTCTAGTTTTTCCACAATACTTTAACTGAGGCTATCTCCTTGCTTCTCAATTTTTAAACCTGATGATCCAAGATTGCAATCGGTTCTTCTTCATAAGATAACGAGTCTGTCACTATGATCTCTTCTATAGGCAGTACTAAAGAATGGTCCCCAATACATTTCCTTAACATGGATATATGAAATACCATATGAGCAGAACCAAAACTTGCAGGCAATTCTAACTCATACGCAACCCACCTATCCTTCTCAAAATTTGCTATGACCCTATATAGCGAGGACTAGACTTACCTTTCTTTCTGAAATGCATGACTCCCTTCACAGGGGAGACTTTTAGAAACACCCAATCACCAATCTCAAATTTTAAATCCCTTCTTCTAACATCAACGTAGGACTGTTGATGACTCTGAGCTATCTTAAGTCATTCTCTAATGACTTGTACATCTTCCATCACCTGATGAATAAGATCAGGCCTGAACAACCGCGTCTCACCAACTTTATACCACCCTATCGGATATCTACATCTTCTCCCATACAATGCCTTAAATGGTGCCATATTAATACTGGCATAGTAGCTATTATTAAACGCAATTCTCAAGGGTCTGAATGGTACGTTCGGCTTGTTCATCAATCTGAGGGTGAAACGCAGTGCATAGGTTTACTTGGGTACCTAAACCCCCTGAAAATACCTCCAAAACAATGAAGAGAATTGCGTACCTCGGTCTGATATGATAGATACAGGTGCTCCATTTAACTGGACTATTTCCTCAATGTACAACTTAGCATAATAATCTCCCGAATAGTTAGTCCTCACCGACAAAAAGTGGGATGACTTGGTCAAACGATCCACAATCACCCAAATAAAATCATACTAATTTCGAGACCTCAGAAGTCCTATGATAAAGTCCATATTGATCATCTCCCACATCTACAATGGCAAAGCAATCTCTTATGAAGTACCTTCTGGCATCAAATGTTCTACTTTCACTTGTTGACAATTCAAACACTTGGAACAAAAGTTAGCCACATCACGATTCATATTATTCCACCAATAAATAGCCTTTAGATCATGATATATATTAGTAGAGCCTAAGTGAACAACATAACTCAAAGTGTGAGCTTCATTAAGGATTCATTTTTGTAGACCATCTACATCTGGCACACATAATCTACCCTGGTATCTCAGAATACCATCACCACCAATTTCAAATTACATTACCTTCTATTGACCCAGATCTTTCTTGATCTGCATCAAGATGAGATCTTCAACCTACTTCTCCTTAACATCTTCACAAAGGGATGACTTAGATATTTCATGGACAATCACTCCTCCATCTTTGGAATCCAAGAGTCACACTCCTAGATTTGGAAGTCGGTGAATATCTTTCACCATCTCCCTCTTTTCTTTCTCAACATGAGAAAGACTGCCCATTGATAATCTACTGAGGGCGTTAGCTACCACATTCGCCTGTCCCAGATGATAGTGCAGGCTCATATCATAATCTTTCAAGAGCTCTATAGTGCAGGCACATGTCATAATATTTCAGGAGATCTAACCAATGTCTCTGCCTGAGGTTCAATTCTTTCTTCGAGAAAACATACTGTAAACTCTTGTGGTTAGTAAATATAACAACATGAACCCCGTACAAAAGTGCCACCATATTTTAAGTGTAAATACCATAGCCGCTAACTCCAAGTCATGGGTGGGGTAGTTTCGCTCATGCACCTTCAACTGCCTAGATGCATAAGCCACCACCTTACCGTGATGTATAAGTACACAACCAAGTCCTATACGGGATGCATCACAATACACCATAAAACCCTCTAGACCTTTGAGAAATTTCAAAATAGGTGCATTAGTCAACTTGTCTTTGTACTTCTCAAAACTATTTTCACAATAGCCAGACCACATAAACTTTACCTTTGTCTAAGTCAATTTAGTGAGTGGAGCAGCTATTTAGGGAAAACTCTCTACGAATCTTCTTTAATAACCCACCAAATCCAAGAAGCTCCGAATGTCGATTGGAGTCGTGCGTCTGGGCCATTTTGTCACTGCTTCAACCTTTTGGGGATCAACCTTAATCCCGTCACTAGACAAAATATGCCCCAAGAAAGCAATAACATTTGGCCGGAATTCACACTTAGAAATTTTTTCATATAACTCATGAT
Source organism: Capsicum annuum (assembly GCF_002878395.1). NCBI lineage: Eukaryota > Viridiplantae > Streptophyta > Magnoliopsida > Solanales > Solanaceae > Capsicum > Capsicum annuum. The sequence continues at coordinate 171,985,130 of NC_061120.1, read as the reverse complement.
CTTTGGGGGTCTGAAGAATAATTTGGAGGTGATTGGCATAGTCCTCCTCACTCTTATAATAAATCAAAATGTCATCAATGAAAACTATGACAAACAGGTGTATAAACTAATGGAACACTCTATTCATCAAGTCCATGAAACCTGCAGGGGCATTAGCCAACCTGAAGGACATGACTAAGAATTCATAATGATCGTACCGGGTTTAGAAGGTTGTTTTGGGAATGTCTGACTCTCTGACCTTTAACTAATGATATCCCAAACGAAGGTGTATCTTTGAAAAGTACTTAGCACCTCGAAGTTGGTCAAAGAGATCATCAATCTTAGGGAAAGGATATTTATTTTTAACAGTGACCTTGTTCAACTGGCAATAATCTATGCACATACGTAGGGAACCATCTTTCTTTTATACGAAGAGCACAGGTGCACCCCATGGGAAAACACTTGGTCAGATAAAACCTTTGTCTAGAAGGTATACTAGCTAATCTTTCTACTCTTTCAGTTTTGTAGGAGCCATTCTATATGGAAGAGTAGAAATAGGACAAGTGTCCAGCAATAAATCAATACCAAAATCTATCTCCCTATCAGGAAGTATTCCTGGGAGATCATCAAGAAAGACTTCTAGAAACTCTTTCACTATAGGGAGTAACTTAAGAGATGGACTTTCGATATTGGAATCTTTAACCTGAATAAGATGATACAAGAAACCCTTGGAAATAAGTTTACGGGCTCTGAGATAGGATATAAAATTCTCTCTAGGTGCTAAAGAGTGCCCCTCCCAATTTAACACTGGCTCATTCGAAAAAGAGAAGGTAACCCATCAAGTTCTACAATCTACATGGTATAACATCAATAGATCCAGTCAATTCCTAAGATAGCATCAAAGTCAACTATGTGAAGCTCTATAAGGTGTGCACAGTATCCCAGCTAAGAATAGACACAATACAACTTTTATACACCCTCATAGCCACAACAAATCACCCACCAAAGTGGAAACAGAGAAGGTTTCAGCAATTATATCGGGTTCAAACCCAAAACTGATAGCCATATACGGGGTCACATAAGACAAGGTAGAACCGGGATCAAGTAACACATAAACATCACAGGAAAAGATTTTTAACATACCACTGACAACATCTGGTGAGGCTTCCACCTCCTGGCGGTTGGTCAAAGCATACAAATAGTTACGACCGCTTTCGGTAGCTGAAGTGAAACCCTTTTAAGGCGTTGGTGATATAGAATAATTAGCATGTAACTTAGCTCCACCAACATTCCTCCTAGCAGAGGGACAATCTCACTGAAAGTGACCTGACTATCCACATAAGTAACACACCAGGGTGCCTAATCGAAACTTCCCTAGGTGTTACTTTCCATAAGTCTAACACCATGGAAAAGGATGATACTATTGAGCCACGCTGCCCTGTGACTGAGTATCCTAAGCTCTGGGTCCATGACTAGTCTGAAAACTCTGAGGTCGTCGGTCAACTGGTGGTCTGGGTGCTGGGGCACTGGCATCCGACTATGCATTACCCCAAAACTTCTTCTTCTACCATCTGTTACCCCAATTACCACTCTGTAGATGACTGTGGTGCTGGTCCACCATTCTGGCCCTCTTTACCTGCCTATCCTTCTACCTACATTCAGTGATCTTGTTTTTCTTCTTCTCTACCTGTTGTATATGGATAGAAAGCCGTTCTGAAAGCTGTCTTTAAAATATTAGATGCCCTTACTCTATTTTGATGATAGCCCGATCTAAGGTCTATCTTAGACAAGTAACTTGCACCTTAGAGTTGGTCGAATAAGTCATCTATCCTAGGAAGAGGATGATGATGATAGTCAATGCAAATTCCAAAGAACTATTTTTCTTTCGCATTAATGGGATGGGAGTACCACATGGAGAAATATTGGGCCGTATGAAAGCTTTTTCTAAGAGATCTTTAATCTGCTTTTTTATCTCCTTAAGCTCGGTTAGAGCCAAATAATAAGAAGGAATAGAGATGGGCTGAGTATTTAGGAGAAGGTTAATACTAAATTTTATTTCAATATAACGCGGTACCCTGGCAAGTCTTCGATAAAAACTTGAGGAAACTCATTGACTACACAAACTGACTGAACTGTTGGAGCCTCAGACTTAGTGTCTTTAACTTGAACTAAATGATAAATAAACCCTTTTGATATCACCTTTCTGGATTTAAGATAGGATATGAAATGACTATTGGGAGACACTAAATTTCCTTCCCACTCAAAGACTGGATCACCTAGAAACTAAAATTTTACTACTCAGGTGCGACAATCTATAGATTCATTATAGGAATAGAGCCAATCCATACCAAGAATTGTGAGCAAAATAGTAATGGAGCCAATCCATACCTAGCTTTAAGAGAGAAAGCACTGGCTGAAGATGGCGCTAGCATAGATGAGCGATTTTGAAATTGTGAATGACTTCCCCCTCAAAACCAACTCTGGTCATACTTAAACTGCCCAATTTTATCCTTCTTATTTTCTCTCTCTCTCTCCTTCAACTTTCCTACCTAAATCAGCTAAGCATGAATCATCAGTCTAGCAAAATCTATTTCCCTAATTAGCATGGCAGTCCTACATACCTTGACCACCAAAATAGTTACTCTAGTAACAAACTTACTCATACTTGCCCTAGGGTTAGCCATCATATCAGGGCATACTTAGATAATTAATTGAACTTAAGGAAGTACTCCTTCATTGTCATCAAGCCCTACCTCAGGTTGACAAACTTCTCTACCTTAGCCTCTGTCATTTCACACGAAAAGAACCTATCTAGAAAGCATCCTGAAACACTTGCCAACTAATAGGAGCTGCATTCTCCCCTTTACCATTCTTCCACATAACAACCCAATCATATGCTAATCCTTCAATCTATAGGATCCTAACTCTATACTCTTCTCCTAAAAAACATATGTAATTTAGGTGATTTTTTTCACCTCATCTAAGTAAAGTTGTTGGTCCTCACCTTCTTTGGACCTAAAGAACTCTAGCGGTTTCAGTCTAATGAAATAATGAGTTTTGTCTACTGCTAAATCACCATTTTGCTGAAGTGGGACTGTGTAACACACCATATTTTTCCTAGTTCAATTTAGCATTGAGAATGTCAAGTGTTGGCTTCAATAGAGAATGACTTTTCATACATAGAGAATTTTCCATATTTAGACCCTCCAATGTGTAAAAAATTGAATTATCTTTCTAACGATATAAGATTCGCCTTAATTCGATAACTGAATGAGAAGTTATGGAAATTTTAAGTTCCAATCATAAAACACCGTCATTTCAGTCACTAGTGCATCGCGGAGACAGTTTAAATCCCAATTATCAATTTCCAGTAAGACTCTACAATTGTACCGCATTGCAGAGAGGTCTAAAAACTAATTGTCAATTTCTAGTAAGACTCCACAATTCCACTGCGTCGTGGTGATGTTCCATTTCACAATTGTCACTTTCCAGTGAGCCTGCACGATAATGACGCATCACAGAGGTGGCCAAAATAGCAATTCATAAGTGTACCACAATAGTTCTCCATCGTGGTGATTTTCCAGGTCCTAGTTGGCAGTTTCCAATAGGCCACCGTGATAATGGCGCGTCATGCTCTAGGCCAATTTAGGGAATTTTTCCATTCCAAGTAAAATTTTAAAAAGGGCTCTTTGGTTTTTTCCCTATCCCCAAGTTGTGGATAATAGATCATTTAACCCATCCTAGGAATATTATACCCATTTTTCATGAAAATACTCTTAAACAAAACCCTAGATCATCAAAGCTTACTCCCCAAGAAATCTAATTCCTCCATTAATTCACCAAGGCAATTCAAGATTAAGGATTCCCAACTCAAGAACTCCAAAAATTCAACTTTAAAAATATCAATAGGGATCCAAGATTCAAGCCTTAGTATTTAGTTTATCAATCGAGGTATGTGAGGTTTATGAACAAGCATCTTATTTCATCCTTGTACCTAAAACTAGCTTTTAACTTTAAATTCACATGATTTTATATGAATTTACATAAGATTTAAATTATGGTTCATACCCATTATTGCTATTTACCAGATTATGAGTTTTTGAGAGATTTTAAAGATAAATTGCATATCTATTTCCATATTATGAGTTTTCATATTTCAGGGTTAATTATTATTGAGCTCATTATCAAGCATGATAATTATGATGTTTTGACATGAGTTGATTCATGGGTTTCAAAGCCCCAAGTTTAAATGTTGATATTTCAAGAAAGATGATGCTTTAAGCATCTTATGAGCTTATTATTTCAGATATACAATAATGTTTTAATCTTTTGATCCTCAGATAAGTTTTGGAATCCACTTACAAATTTATTATAGATCGCAGAAAGTAAAATAACTCCATTTACAGATTGATTCAGATAAATGCATTATTGGTTTCATAATAAACCCTTATGCTAGTTTTGAAGTGGATTTCTAATAAGATGAGCATAGAAAATTAAAGGGAGTAGTATTTATCATCGAGTTAGGTATGCTTCTAAGGTCTTATACCCCAAAACTATGTGCCTCCATAGAATTGAGATTAAATGCCCATAGTGAGCTAAGATGTGATCAGTTAAGATAAAGTATACTCCCTATCAAGAGTATGACACCTCTCCCCAATGTGAGGTTTCTTTCTTAGGAGGATGAGATGTTGGACTCAATGTATCTTGAATGGTTTATGTCGATTAAGATAACCACCCTGCTAGTCAAAGTAAAAGATTAACAGAAAATCTTTTAGAAAACTAAGTGTTAAGGCTCATAGCTCTATTCAAATTATGCTTTCAGAAAGATAACCATTACAGATATCAGCTTTCATATTTAAGAAGTGAGTCCTTATTAAACATACATAGTATAATTTAAAGAGAGAATAGAAGTACAACTTTTAGAACTAAATGTTCTGACTCACGAGATTTGGAAAGTATGTGTTGCTTATTACAGCTACATATTTCGGTATTTTAGATATTCCAGCTTATGTGAGTCATTTACAGTTAGCATTCATCGGTTTACAAATTATGATGATGAGATGATATCTTACTTATGTATTTCACTATCATATGCTCGGTACATTCCCAAAATACTAATTCACATATACGTCTATGTGCTACATTGTCTCATAATGTAGGTTCAGGTGCTCAGTCTCAGTAGTGTGAGTGATTTTTGAGTATCTAATCTATATCTCTACAGTTGGTGAGTCATCATAGTTCGGGGACTTAAATATTCAAATATCTAGTTTATTAGCAGATAATTCAGTATTCATTTCAGATGGTTTAAGTCAGTTGGGGACTGTCCTACTGAATCTCTAGATTCAATCAGCAGAGGCTTGTTGGACTACTAGATTCAGTTTTAGATTTTAGTTGCAGTATTCAGAGTTTAGTATTTGTTTTATCAAATGGATAAGATTAGTATTTTCAGATATAATCAAGATAATTCAGATATTTTTCTGCATTTATCATGATTTTACATTCGTATTCCCCTACTTTGAGATTCAGATTTAGTAAAAAGAAGCCAGGGTTAGCTTTGGAGTACTTATAGTTTGGAGCACCGTGTGGCATCCTAAAAATTAGATTTTGAGGCGTTACAAACTTGGTATCAATGACTAAGGTTTAGAGAGCCCTAGGGAGTCAGATAAGTCGTGTTACGTAGAGTCTTGATCATCGGTGTAAAGTATGCCCATCTATGAGCAAGAGGCTATAGAGCGTTTTAAGAAATCATCTCTTATTTCATGATCTATCAGGCATTCAGTTTCTTTATTTTCTTCTAACTCTTTCTTTCACATGACAAAAAATGCCTCCTTATTAAGCTAATGCATACAGAAACAATAACCAACCACCACAGCCTGCAGATCCTTTGAATAAGAATGTGTCACATGCAGAGTTTCGGGCTGTCTTTCAGGCACTATCCTAAGCTGTGACAGCTAATGTTCAGGGCAACAATCAGGATGCAGTCCTACTTCAGCAAAATAGGAGCTTAACCACAGCCAGAATTCTAGATTTTATGGGAATGAACCCACCGAAATTCTTTGGGTCGAAGGTAGGTGATGACCCACAGATTTATCTAGATAAGGTGAAGATGATCACCCAAATTATACATATTTTTGAAGAAGAAAGTGTAGAGTTGGCATCCTATTTACTGAAGGATATTGCATATGATTGGGTAATGATGTGGAATAAAAGTAGAGGGGAAAATATAGCTCCCATGTCATGGCACATATATCAGGATGCATTTCTAGATAAGTTTTTCCCACATGAGATAAGGGAAGCCGTGATAGAAGAGTTTATGAACTTTAGGTAGGGCTTAATAAAAGTGAAGGAGTATTGCCTCAAGTTCAACCAGTTATCTAAGTATGCCTCTGATCAGATGGCTGACCCTAGGTCAAGCATGAGTAGTTTTGTGACCGGTGCATCTAGGTTGAAAGTTAAGGAATGTAGGACTGCTATGATCATTGGGGACATAGATCTTGCAAGTTTGATTATTCATACCTAACAGGTAGAGGTAGAAAAGTTTAAGGGTAGAGAGAGGAGAAATAAAAAGTCTAGGATAGGGAAGTTTGATTTTTGTCAGAATAGGTCTGGAAGAGGAAATCAGTTGTAGTTTTAGAATTGGTCAATGATACAAGCCTAAAGATCACAAGGATTACAAGGTCTAGAAGAAGGTTCAAGTTTTGTATTTTGCAAGTGATTGAAGACCTTTTGGGAGCCTTTTTGAAGCCTTATCCAAGTGAAGAAAGAAAGAGGGTTTGTTACACTCAAGAGGTGTCTCTCATTAAGGGCAAAGTGGACTTTATACACTACATTTCAACACTCAAGAGGCTCCCTTCTGTCTAGCCCTCATTAAGGGCATTGAGTGATTATTTTGTAATAGTATAAATAGACACCTTAGCTCTTATTTTCATTAGTTTTGAAAAATATTGAAAGATTACTCTTAGTTTGTAGTTCATAGTCTTCTAATTTAGCATAGAATCCAAAACTTTGAGTTTTGAATTCAATTAAAAAGATTTTCACTTGTATTGAGCATTTGGTAAGAAAGGAGTGATCGAGGGAGTGTGAATCCTTTGGTTCACCTAAGAGTGAGGTTTGATCATACATTTATGAGGTGTTATTGATTGTTTGAAACACTTTATTTTTCTAATCATTGGTGTAAGTGAGGGTCTCTCTATCTATCTTTACTTTATGCATCTCTTTTCTTCTATGTGTATTGTTTTCCTTTTAGGTCAGTTGCTGATTTTTATTCATTAAGTGTCCATTTTCATTTCTAGATATCCTTTTGACTATCATATGGTATCAAAGCCTTGTTTAGGGTTGTTCCTACACCCGTAAATGTTGGTTTTAGTGTCCTTATTATGAAAATCTCACAAAAAAGTGTCTAGAGTCAAGAAAAATCACAAAAAAAGTAGTTTCTTGTGTTTTGATAGTAGATATGATCTGCTAATTTTTAGTTTGTTTTGATAGTTTCTAGTGTTAGATTCTTGTTCTCTAACACTTAAAGGCTCTAGATCCATGTTTAGAGCAAGGTTTGGTTGAATTTGAGATAGATCCACCATTGTTGTGCCTAGTTTAAAGCTTTTGAGGTGGGATCTTGTTTTTGATCATCTTGTTTGTCACATTTTGTGGTTGATTTTGTGTTGGTTGTATTTGTCTTTGTAAGGGGAACCTAGATCTAACAGAAAAACTGAGGTTAGAGTTCCTTTGCCTTGTGGTCAAACTTTGGTCAACCCTTGAATATTCATATTGTTCTTCACCATTTTCATATCTTGTTGAAGAAGGATATTTACAGAGGGTGTTAGATACACAAAAATAATGAAAGATAGTAAAAAAGTTGTTTGTATAAAAGATATTTCAAGAATATTCAATTCTTCCAAAAGAAAGAGGGCACAAGGGAACATTAAAGTACAATTGAAAGTACAAGTTGGGGGGGCATTGAATTTAAATCTATTTGAACGTGATAAAAAGGCTCCAACCCTCCATTTTGCCCTAATTTAGTCCAAAAACACTCTTAAGGGATCCTTAGCTGAAACATAAAGTTGGAAATTGAAAAAAAAAATTGCAAATCGATGATCAACTATATTTTGCCACGTCATCACTAGTTTCTTAACCTAATTAAGCTCTAAACTAGATTACTTAGTTTCTCATTTTTTATTCTAGTTTCTTGTGTGTTAATTCTATCCCTAATTATTATGCTTGTAAGTACCGACTAGTTTGGTAATTAGTTTAGAGTCCGTTTGTTTCGTGTCTTCGATTTTTATGTACTTTTATCATTTTTAAATTTGTAGTAATTTGTTGATTCAAGTCCGTACATCATTTTATTTGAGTCATCTCAAACAAACATCAATTTTGAACCAAAGCATATTCACCACTCAATTCACTTGCAAAGTATTGCCAAGTACTCAACACTTGTGAGACCAAATATGAGGTGAGATCTAAGTGTGAGTGTGGTGAGGGTTATTGAACTAACGTGTCTGTTCATTTTGTAGGTGTTTTCTTCCTTTTGTTGTTTCTTGCTTCTTGTCAGGTATAATTGCAATAGGATCCAAAGGTACCACATCCACACCTTTGGGAAATAATGCTATGAGAATTTTTTTGGCTCGGTTTGCTGCCTTATCCCATGATTTGGCAAAGGTGAGTATGGATGTGGGAGATATGAGAGGTGATCAGAATGAAAGCGGAAGTCGATAGATTATGTCAGCCTTCAAAAAATTAAAACCACCAAGTCCCAAATCCACTAGACCAAAGCCCCACAATCCACAAAATCTCATTCCCCAAATCCAAATCCATCACCAATCAAATCCAATGCCTCCTCCCCAAGATCCACTAAATGGAAACCACCCTATTCAATTAAGAGAAGATATAGTGATAGAATCCAACGATGATGAGGTTTGTTCTCAAGATTAAGAGCAATTTGAGGGAGAGGTACAAGAAGAGTGTGAAGAAAAGAAGGCAAAGGAAAGGGAAACCATGGGTAGTGAAGTAGGAAAGGGAAAGAAATATGTGCTTATGGATCTAATCCATGAAAGTCCTTTGTTACCCACTAACTAAAATGCTAGCATTTTGCCTTGAATTGATTTTTTTTATGTGTAGGTACAAGATGACATGATTTCAAGGAAGAATAAAAAATAAATCCCTCCCAAACAAGTTTGTGTTCCAATTGTACCCTTGGCTGAGAGTTCAAAGTAAGTGGGATACCCTAGGACAAACCAAGGTAAAATTGGTACACTTTATACTCTCTTAATCTTAAAATATTATGATGTGGCTATTAGTCACAAAGGTGATGTGATTTTGGGTTTACATAGTGTATAAAAGCTTGAATGCTTCCTTTGTAGTTCTTTTGTTGCATATATTTGTTAATTTGGTCTTAAGGATAGTTCACTACTTGATCATGTGAATGATTTTATTCAAAAGCTTCAAGTTTATGTTCATTCTTATAATATTTACCATGATACTGGACATGACCCTTTGAACATATGTGATGCAAACAGTGCTACTAGTTTTGCTCAAGGTGATTATGTATTTGGAAATATTATGAATGATGTAATGAATTGTTTTTAAAGAAGCCTTCTAGGCCATAAGTCTTTATCCTTGAATGTCACTCTCCTCTTAAAGGAAAATTATGTGTGTTATTATGGGAATGGAATTCTAGGGGAAGGAAAGGTTAGCCTCGGCCTAGATCCTTGGATACTCCTTCTATTTAATCCTGATGCCTTTCTTGGTGGCTTGATTCTAATTTGGAACCCCTTTCTCAAAGGTGGTTTTATATTTGTGGACCCTAGGGCAAATGTTTCATGGCCACCTTGGGGTATTACTCTTATACTCGCATCCTTACTTGACACACTTGTGCTTAAGTTATATAAACCACAACATGTGGATGCCAAGTTGATGTTTTAGTTGAGGGGAAGAAGTCATAAGTGCTTAATTGATTTAATTCCATCTTTTTGTGCCTTATGTGCTATATATTTTAGATCAGCTGGCCCTATTGTAGATGATAGCACCTTAGGTGATGTCTTCACACATGATTCCTTCCTATACTACTTTGTTGCATATGATGATAACCATGTTAATTTTGAATTGGTATTATGTAGAGGTAGTAAGTTTGGTGGCTGGTTTTCTTGCTTGAATGATTATGATATGTGGGAGGGGTGGACCATAGGATTAATAGTGGCACTATATTTTATGAGGTCTTTTGTAGAGGTAATAAAGAAAATGTATCTTATGGTTCCTAAGCCAAAGGTAGTCTTACCTTTTAGATATAGTAAAGCCATTAGGACCATTGTAGTTTCCTTATCTCTTGTTGTTTGTCAAAACCACCTTCTTTGGGCCCTTCATGCTAAGATCTCCTTGTCACACACAAAGGACCTGTGGATGTATTTCAAGTGTGAAAAACCTTGGCTTGTTGATACATGTGATAGTCTCT
>NC_061120.1:171800602-171971710 GCF_002878395.1 Capsicum annuum | reverse complement strand
TTTCAAGTGTGAAAAACCTTGGCTTGTTGATACATGTGATAGTCTCTGGTCGCAAATCAAACATGTGGATAAAAATCATCAAACTTATATTCCAAGAGTGTATGTAATACCCCGCATTTTTGGGCTAGTCTATGAACCATCGTTCTTACACGTATAAGCTATAATCCAAGTGATTCCCATATGAATATAATTTTAATGGTCTTATCCTCAAGTTTGATTTTCTTTTTAGGTGAAAAATGTTCATAGAAGTCATTTAGAGCCAAGTTGAGCTAAGATCCTATGATTGGTCTAAAATTTGATATTTGATTCTACAAGGGTCAACTTTAAATGTGTAGAACTTTACATATTCATGGAATTTTTCATCTTAATACCATCCAAATTGTAGATAATTGAGTTAGCTTTCCAACGATACCAATTTTGCCAAAATTCAATACCCGAGCAAAAAGTTACCCGCGGCGCCCTATCTGTTCCATCCTGTTTAATTTTCTGCAGTCAAGCTTTGCGTCCAAGAGGGGTATATGGGTCATTTTCCAACATTATTTAGCCCCCAATAACCAAAACATACTAACTTTCTCTCAAATTCTCTCAAGAACAAACCTTAAGGTTTTTAGTTCAAGATTCAAATCTCAAAGATTCCACCATTATTTTTCCAAATTGATTAAAGATTCAAGATTCCTAGACTAAGAACATCAAGAGTCTACATTCAAGAACAAAAATAGAATTTCAAAAGCAAGTTGTTCAGCTAAGTTCATCATCCAAGGTATGTGGGGTTATGAACAAGTACAATCCTTTAGTCCTTGTGCCCAAATCTTAATTTTATTACAAAAGTTATTCGAGTTTATATGATTTCACATGAATTTCAAGTAAGGTTATACCCGAAGTGTCTTATTGATGATTTTCAGTATGATATAAGTAAATTATGAAATTCCATGTTTGTTTTAAGTTAAAGAATGCTCTTTTATGATTTATAATACCATGAGCATGACTTGAGATATTATTTACAGCTTTTCATTTGAGTTTAAGCATGATATTGAAATTCTTGATTTTAACTATCTTGATATTGTTGATGATTTTCAAGGAGCATACTAAGCATGAAGTTTATTATGAATTTACATTAGTTTGAGCATGGGTTATTAGACCCTAGTTTGAGTATCGATATTTTAAGAAGTAGTGCTTTTAAGCACCATGAGATTAGCATATTTTCAGTTGTGTAAATTGTATTTGATCTTTGGATCCTCAATTGAGATTTGGAATCCACTTATCAGAGTTTATTTCAGATTACAGATACATTGTTGGTTTTCTTTATAAACCATAAGATTATTTTAAAAGTGGATTTCCATTGAGATGAGCGTAGAAAATAAAAGGGAGTAGAATTTAGTAGCAAGCTAGGTATGATTCCAAGGTCTCATACCTTTGAACTATGTGCCACTATAGGATTGAGATTTTCATGCCCATTGAGGCAGAGATGCGATCACTTAATATGAGGTTATAGTCCCTGGAAAGAGTATGTCATTTATCCCCCAACATGAAGTTTGTGTTCCATTTAGGAAGGCGAGACGTGGGACTCCATGTAGCTCGCATGGTTTATGTCGGTTAAGAGAACCTCCCTAAATCTTTGAAAGAATTCCCTATTATTAATGCTTTTTAGAGTAGTTTTAAAGTATTCTCCCTACTAGTAAAGAAAAGCTTTTAAAAGTATCTCCTTAAGATGAAGTATTTCCCCTAAAGATTTTAGAAAGTAAGAGTAAAGGCTTACAAATGTATTTAGATATTGATTTATTTAAGATTTCAATTTCAGAGTTACAGTTTTATCTTTTTGACACAAAGGTGAGCTCTTTTTCACTCAGCCTATATGCTTTGAGAATAAGAACAGAATACAGATTTTAGAACTATATGTAATGGCTGACAAGATTTAGATTAAATATCTTATTATTCAAGATTTCTACTTTCAAATTTCAGGTTATTCAAACTTATGAGAGTCATTTACAATTAGCATTCATGATTTTATAAATTATGATATATGTTTTACTTACTTATTGCATGAACCCCCATATACTCAGTACATCCTCAAAGTACTGATCCACAAATATATCTATGTGCTGGATTGTCTTATAATATAGGTTCACATGCTCAGTTTCAGCAATGTGAGTGATTTCGAGCATCTCTATCTACATTTCGATAGTTAGTGAGTCCTTATAGTTTGGAGACTTAGTTATTCAATTTTGTTAGCTTATTATTTTAGATGATTCAGTATTCTTTTCAGACAGTTCGAGTCAGTTGTGGTTGTCCCAGTGACTCTCTAGTTATTAGTAGTAGAGGTTTGTCATACTGCTAGTTAAGATTTAGATTTTTAGTATTGATTTATCAGACTTTTGAGATTAGTATTTTCAGTTAACTCAAACAAATTTCTGCATTTAGTATGATTTTATATATATATGTTTCCCTTATTATGACATTAAGACTTAGTAAAAGCTAGACAGAGTTAACTTAAGGCTACTTGTAGTCTTGAGCACTGTGTGATATCTCGGGACAAGGTTTTGAGGCGTTACATTATCTTTCTGAGAGTGAGCATATATGTTCTAATTCCATCTCTTTAAGTACAATATCTTGATTGAAGATGATGAAATCACATCTAGTGAATTACATAGTAGTGTGGATCATATTGATACTGTTGTCCGTCTCGAGGGCTATACTCTATTCAACATTCACTTTGGTGTTATGAAACTCATCCAAAGAATGGAAATCTCAGATTCTAAGATGAGAGTACTCTTTTGTAAAGGAATGATCAGTTAGGTATTGATAACTATGATCTAATTAAATGCTTGAGAAACTCAATAAGTGGTTGTTCTTGTTAAAATGGTTTTGCTTCTGATCCTTTGTATGATACCCTACCCTTGTTTGATAAATATTGGGATAAAGTTCTTGATCCTAGTCATGATCTCTTTGATGTTAGTGGTGGTATTTGTCTACTTGAGGATCCTCCATTGAAAGAGAACGTGTCAATTGATTAGGAATTATTTCCTCTTCTATGTGGTCCTCTATTGATGAGAGTACTCGTGGTGATGATCTTGAATCTCATTATGAGTATATGCATGAAGATACTTTAGTTGTAATTAATTTGAATGATACATTTCACTACCCTGTTTTTTCTTATGATATTGCTAATGCTCATAAAGAGGGAAAGTCTAATTGAAAAGATGGAATCTTTAGGGATAGTGAGTATAGCCTTGACCCATGTTCTTGGCTACTTCTCCGATTTAACCTCAGTCACCTATTGGGTTGTGATGATTTCTATGCACCCGACTTGGTGCTTGGTCAAGATGACAAGAAAGGTTTGAATGAGAATGTTGGTATCCTTCCCTATGATGGAAATTCATTCTTGGGGATTCACAATCCACTTGATGAACAAATATTTTACAAGGGAAAGATCTTCAATGAAGATGAGTATTTTAAAAGGGTTATGTACTTATTGAGACATGGAACCAATGTGAGACTTCATGAGTGGTTGATTTATTAACATGGTTCCTTTAGCTTTCCCCATAGTCCAAGTCTATTAAGTGTCTAAGTAGTTCTCATTTTGTAGGGTTACATGCCCTTAATTCACCATTTTGATACTTGGTTATATGTTAAGTGTGCTACTCCTTGGCTTGGTAAAGATTTGTTATGTCTAATTGCAATATGCCGTACTTTTCTACGTTCAGTCCAGCTCATAATGCATATAAAAGAGGCTGAGAAGCTAAAAATTTGGCTAAGTGTTGGGGACTTAGTCTTAATTTTGGCCTTTCAACTTTGATAATTTTTAAAGTGAACTTCCCAACCTTAAGACGTAGATTTTTAAGTTAATTCATATTCAAGAATGCAAGTAGCATGAATCAGGTAAGTTTCAGATTTTACGACAAAGTTTGGACCACGTTTGGATCTCCAAAATGGCATGTCACCGCGATTATGGTGCGTTGCCATGGCTATAGCGGTTTCACGATTGCCACATTGCGGTAAGGTACAAAATTGGGTTTTAGTTGCGAATTTAAATCACAGAAGGGCAGCTTGGTCTTTTCCCACTGCATCAAATCGTGAAAACACGGGATTAAATAATTGAAAGGGCATATTTTGCTCACATTCCTCTATTTCATTCAAAAAGACACCCTAAACTCTCTTATTATACATCAAGCTAAACCTTCTTCCATCCAAGAAAGATTAAGAATTGGTGTCTTCCCAGCCAAGAACATTCAAGCTTGTGATATTCTTCAGGAGTTAATCCTAAGAGGTATGTTAGATGTTCATCTATGGGTCCTTTTCACCCATGGAGTCCTAGAATCCAATTTCAAGTTTAAAAGTATGATTTTACATATTTTTTGAATTATGTCCATGTACTTTCATGAAATTCAATTTTTATATCATGTTTACAAGAAATTGTAGTTGTTATGAAACCCTACATGTTTGAATAGAGATGTTCACTGATTTAAGCCTTAATTAGTGATGTTAGTATTGGAATCATGCTATTACTACATGTTTAAAACTATTCCCATGCTTAAGCGATGCTTTACAAGTGTTTGATGGAATGTCTCAAATGAGTTTTGGATAATAACTACATGTAATGTCTTCAAAGTTTTAGTATTATTTTGTTGATTATTTCTTTCGAGTCCTACGGTTTTGAATACTCGAAATTTAGTTGTTTACATAGTTTCAGTAGTTTTAGAAAGGTTTTTAGATAATCATGAGAGACATCAGTTCAGTCAGTTATCATATTCAGTTAAACTTAGATCAGTCCAGAATTCAGTGTCTTTCAGTTGGGCGTAAAGCTTAGCACCGAGTGAATATAGGGATGGTGTTTCCCCCGTCAGTAGGCTTGAGAAACTTGTCTCCCTCATCAGTAGTGTAAGACCCCTCAAAACTCCTAAGCTTAACTTAGTCCCTTAGAGCTTGATAAGGAATCCAAGACTTAGAAAATTTCATCTAAGTGTTAGGACTTAGTCCTTTCTACAACCTTCAAACTTTCAGGATTTTATTTACAACCTAATCAATCTTGGAAAGGTAATTTCTAAGTTGATTCGTGATCAGGGAAGTCAATAATATATCTCAGGTGAGTTTTAAAATTTTTGGATAAGCGTAAGGGCGTGTTTGGAACTCCAAAACAGAAGCTTAGGGCGATTAGCCCATGGCACCTTTCTCAGTCCGGTACCCGGGGGGAGCCCGCGATGGAGACTGTAGCGCCTCACCTAGAGCGGTGCTTCAGAGCCTGCTGCGCCCTGGCCATTTTCCTCCAGGTAAATTCTGCAGTTTTATTCCACATTTTTAAGGGCAAGTGGGTCAATTTTGCTTTAGCCTATAGGTTTATAACACGGGATTAAAGCCCTAAACAGCATAATTTCTCATTCTTTTCACAAAATTCACTCAAGACCAAACCCTAGCTTCATCAGGCTCAAAGATCAAGTCTCAAGAACTCATCCCAATCTTTACGAATTTAGAAATCAACGTATGTGAAGTGTTCATCCAAGTGTTCCCTTCCACCCTTGGAATTCAAGAACCCCTTTTAAAACTTGAATTTATGATTTCTTTGTTGTGAATTAGATTGTGCTTAACTAGATATTTTCCAAGTTGAGATCTTTAATGAATTTCATTAAATTATGTAAGCATATGTGTTGAACTATGATTCCCTCATGTTAAAATCCTTGAATTATGAATTGATTATTGTAGTCATGATGTATTAGCATGTCGTCCACGCCCAAGAATAAAGTTATGCTTCCTATGTTCTTGTCAAAATGTCTAAGTGAGTAAACTGTTCATTGTGATCCATTGGTGATCTAAATGACGAATTCATGCTAAAACTACATGTTCAAAATGACTCCCATGTTTTAAGCTATGCCTTATAAGTGTTTGATAACTTGTCCATGAGAATGAAATAATACCCTTATATTTCCCATTCATGTACAAGTTAACTCATTAAAAGTGTTTGTTGAAATGTCTTAGTAAGTGAATTATGAACAAGTGAACAATGTTATGTTATTCAAGATTATGCCATGCTTTAATTTTCATGTTGCTGAGTCCTGGGGGTATTTAATACCCGACAATTTAGTTGTTTACCTAGAGTCAGTGTTAGGAATAGAATAGTTTCAGTCATGTCACGATCAGTAGTGCTCTCAACCAGTTACACAACTCAGTAGAATCCAGTCAGTTATAGAACTTAGGAAAACTCAGTAAACTCAGTATCAGTCTAGTTAAGTTCAGTATTCAGTCCAGAACTCAGTAGCATTCTATCAGTCAATAGATTTTAGTAGTATTCTGTCAGTCAACAGAATTTACGTATATTCCGTCATTCAATGGAACTCAGTGGACTCCGTTCATTTTAGTTAAACAGTATGATCAGTAACAGTTCAGTCAATCCTAGTATAGTCTAGAAACTCAGCTCAGTGTCTATTCAGTTGGGAGTAGGATTCAGCGCCGAGTGAACCCAGAAATGGGGGCATTTCTGTTCGTAGAGGATTTGACCCTTAGTAGCAATTCCTAAGTTACAGAACTATGCATCCAGGATAGGTTGGGATGACTTCCTGCTAGATAAGGGTTGACACATATCTCATCAGTTTTCCTGTTAGTTAGGGGTGACGGAAGAGTTTCCTATTATAAAATGGTTAACTCACAGCTTGTCTTTACCCATGGCACAGTGCTGACACCCTTCTAATTGGGGTTACAGGTTGGACCCCACTAGTTTAGATTTGGGGTATGTCGGTTTGATGATTACCTCCCATAGTCTCAATTTTAGTTTTAGACTCTGTGAAAACTCAGATAGTTCTATAGAATTAAGACTGTTAGATACCGTCACTCAGTTTAGTATAGAACTCAGTTAAATTCTACAGAATCAGGACTGTCAGATACAATCACTCAACTCAGTATAGAATTCAGGTAGTTCTACAGATTCAGGACTATCAGACAATCACTTAATTATCAGTTTTATAGTATTAGTAAAATGAAATATTAGTAAATCAGTATTCAGAACTCAGTATTCAGTGTTACTATGACCTCAGTTACAGTTTATGCCTTCATGCTTGTACTTTCATTTAGTTATGTTCATGTTACTCAGTCAGTTAGTGTTCATGCATTATGAACGCATGCATATCAACCTACCTCACTTATCATACCAGTACATTCAATGTACTGACACATACTTTTCCTTTGTGCTATGATGTCTTATATCATAGGTTCAGATGCACGGGCTCCTGATCTCACTTAGCAGCCCAATTTATCAGCAGTGGACTTAGTGGTGAGTCCTCCTAGCTTGAGGACAGATTCATTATTTCAATACTTCAGTTTATCAGTAGTTCAGTAGTCAAAGTTAGTTGGAGACTTATCCCATCAACTCCATGTTCGGACAGTTAGAGGCTTTCAAACTAGAGTATTTTAGTCAGATGTATCAGTATTTGGTTTTCAGTTTTTTTAGTATTTACATTCATATTAAACCTTGTGGCAAGTTTTTGCTTAATTTCCACATTATAAAGTATGATCATTCAGTATTTGTAGTAGGTACCAGTCGTGGGTTAGCTTGTGGTGCTTCAGGATTATGAGCACCGTGTAGCATCAAGGGTATAGACTCGGGACGTTATAAACTTTATATCTAAGACTAAGGTTCAACAGTGTCCTAGGAAGTTTGAAAGTCACATTTAGTAGAGTCTTGTGTATGGGTGTGTAGTGCGCCATACTTTTGGACAAGAGGCTATGAGATGTTTTAGGGAAAAGTTCCCCTTCTTTCAGTATTTATGTCATGCGAGTGAGCATGAGCTCAAGTAAAACTCTTAGTCTAGTCTGCTTCTTTCTTTTGGTTATAGAATATGCCTCTCAAAAGCACTAACGAAAGAAAAATTGGAAATCATTCAGCACCTCAGCCCGTTTAGGCAGATCCCTTGGACGAGCATGTCTCTCATGCAGAATTCAGGGCTGCATTAACTACTCTAGCCAATTCAGTCACAACTCAGAATGGCCAACTACTGTTCTTGCCAACCTAGTGGCCAATACTGCTACAGCCAGGATTCAGGACTTCACCCAAATAAATCCTCCTCTATTCATGGGATCTAAGTCAGATGAGTATCCATAATAGTTCCTCGACCAGGTTCAGAAGTTACAGAAATTATGGGAGTAACTTCCAGTGAAAGTGCTGAATTAGGTACCTATCAACTATAAGATATAGCCTATATGTGGTGTAAGTAGTGGAATGTAGATAGGGGTACAGATACAGAGCCCGTGGAGTGGGAAGAGTTTGGTACCATTTTTCTGGATAGATTCTTTCCCTTAGAGCTGAGAGAAGCCAAGGTATTAGAGTTCATCAATCTCAGGCAAGGTAGTATAAGTGTGAAAGAGTATTCCCTAAAGTTTACTCAGTTAGCCAGGTATGCTCCCCATGTAGTAGCAGATAATAGATCCAGAATAAGCAAGTTTATGTCTGGGGTATAGGGTAGAGTGGTTAAGGAGTGTAGGACTACGATGTTGATTAATGAGATGGACATATATAGGTTTATGGTCCATGCTCAACAGATTAAGGAACAGAAGCTTAAGAAGAAGGAGAGAGAAAATAAGAAAGCCAGAACGGATAGCTTTAGTTTTGCCCAGCCAAGGTCCGAGGGTGGTAACCATCTTAGTTTAGTCAGAAGTTTTCATCCCCAGTTCTATCTTCAGCTAGTACACCAGTACCAAAGTTCAGGAATGACCGTCATGATAGGGCACCAGGCTCCAAAACCCAGAGTAGTGCAAGCAGTGGTCGTACCCATCTATTTTGCGAAGAATATGGTAAAAATAACCTATGTATATGTAGAGTCGGTAGTGATGTGTGTTTTCAATGTGGAAACTCAGGTCACAGAGTCCAAGAAATTCCTAAAGCTGGTCTACAAAGTTAGTTCACTTCTCCTTCAGCTTAATTCGGTCACCCAAATCAACAACGTGCCACTTCCAGTGCCATCAGTAGGCAATGCCCAAATAAACTCTATGCAATTCAGTCCCGACAGGATCTAAAAATTTCTCCTGATACGGTCACTAGTACATTACAGTCCTCTTATTTATATATTTATGGCTCTTCAAATAAAGAAGCTTTTTTTCTTTTGTAGCTCTTTCCATATCAGTTAACTTTAAGGTCAGACCAAATATTAACAGGACCGTTCTCAGTCTCTACCCCAGTGGGTCAGTCTATCATAGCCTGACGGGTATGTAGGAACTGTTTGATTATGATATCTCAGAAAGTCAGGCCTTCAGATTTTAGTAATAATGTCAGTATATATAGACAAGTAGTGGGAGGGGATATTTCCCAACCCATTATTACCCTAGTGCAAAGTTTTGTACTTCAGTCATCACGATACCTACATATGCTTTATATCTCAGTTTCATGAACACAGCTCATATTCATGTACTTTCCATAAAATTATATGCATTTCCAGTTCCTAGTATAAGGAGTTCCAGGTCACTCATTGTTATGCATCATGTTCCATGAATACAAAAACTCTAAACTCAGGTCATGCAGTTTATGACTTTTGTACTCATGCCTTACATTGTGTTTAGTCCCTGTTACATTCTCAATTATAGTCTCTGTTACTGTCTTAGTTATAGTCTCTATTATAGTCTTAGTTATACTGTCAGTCGTAGTCTGAGTTCAGTAATCAAATTAGTAAGTCAGTTCAGTTTCAGGTTTGCTTAACCATAGCATATCATTATCAGTTATTCAGTTATTAGTATTTCAGTACCTCAGTTTATATACTATTTCAGAATCATGTTATACGTTTGGTCTTGCATTATCAAATAATACAATGTTTTATAAATTCATGTTCAGTTACCTCATGTTACTTAGTCAGTCCTTACCTTATATGCATAATACTCTACAGTTTCAGTCATGTTATTTAGACTAAGTACAGTTCAGTCTTACATGCCTAGTATGCAGCTATCAGTCATTTAGTTAATCATATAAGTTAGTATATTAATGCATTTGTGCTCAGCACCCATGTGAATATTTTTAGTAGTCTCAGGTGATGTGCTGCACTAAGGGGTAGAGTATAGTTGAGAGGATATTCAAAGGATTTATCTAAGTTTGAAAATAGTAGTTGCACTGCAAAAGACCTAGTCATTTCATCTTACATGATGTTTCGTAGACCTCGACTCATATTACAAAATTTTAGACAAAATATGATTTTCTTATTCTACTATTTTATTCAGCCATGCCAAGACTCCTTGCTCACTAAAGCCACTAGAACTCTAAGAAAGAGTGTCAAGGAAAGGCTCCAGTCGAATATAAGTTTTTAGCATAAGTTTGTTCGCTAAGCCAATAATTTAGTATAGCAGTTAGGCGAACAATGTTCGTATGGTTTGGTTTCCCATCCTTCTATCTAGTGGTCCTATCCAAATTTTCATGAATGTAACTATTCCAAGATGGAGCAACTAGGTAGTTGTGAGTTCAGCTTAGTTTATGTGTCACGCCTCAGTTTTAGATCCCAGATATGCAGTCACGATTCAGTTCATTGGTGCCCGGTGCATCATCGCGATCTTTCTCAGTAGCTCATCCAAGTCAGTATCCTTCAAGGGACGTATTATCCTAAGGGGGAGATGCACCATAATCCCCCGAGCTTTCATGACCTAAACCTTCTGTCTTCTCTTCACGTAACAAGATCCATTTTAGAGTAGGGGGTACTTATAAGTTTACCCTTAAGTTCAAATCTTAGCTATAAGCCATGTATTCAGGGGCTCAGTTGAGTTAACGATATTCAGTTTATGTCTCACATTTCAGGCTCAATTATGTTCTTAAGTTCCCGATTCAGGCGTGTTTAGTAAAGGATCTTAAGTTTGAGATTGAAAATTTCATATTATTGAAAATCTCTCCCATGACGGGAGTGAATAGAGTCTGTAATAAGGGAAAACTCAGTCCTCGATATGTAGTTCCTTACTGAATTCTCAGCTATTTTGAAAAGGTAGCTTACGGGCTTGAGTTACCCTAAGTCTTAGCTTCAGTACACACAGTGTTTCATGTCTCCCTTCTTATGAAGTGCATGGGTTACCCAGAAGTTGTAGTCCCTATAGAGGGAATAGATATGATATTCAGAATAATCTCTCTTATAAAGGAGGATCCAATAGAAATCCTTGATTATCAGATTCGCAGACTGAGGAACAAAGAAGTTCCTCTAATCAAAGTTCTTTAGCGGAATCAATCCGTTGAGGGAGCTACTTGGAAATCAGAAGCATATATGTGGACTAAGTACCCTCACCTCTTCTCTGATAACTCAGACTCAGCGTAAACTAACAGTTTAACTTAGACTTACTCAGTTTCATGCTTAGATTTCCCATACAAATTGGTATCAGTTACCATTGCATATTCAATCATATATTCATGAGTTAGTTCAGTTAAGTTTTCATGAAGAAGATATGCATGTTCAGTACGAGAAAACTCAGTTTATTAGTAATCCCAGTCATGCATTTATGAATCTGCTCAGTCATGTACCCATGCATCAGATATGCGTGTTTAGTGTGTCAGCTCAGTCTACCCATGTTTCTCAGCTTAGTCACTCTCATTCGAGGACGAATGTTCCCAAGGGGGAGATATTGTAAGACACCGCAAAAATCCTAAACTTAACTTAGTCCCTTAGAGCTTGATAAGGATCCCAGACTTAGAAAATTTTAGCTAAGTTTTAGAACTTAGTCCTTTCTATAGCCTTCGAACTTTGAGGATTTTATTTACGACCTTCCCAACTTCAAAAATTTAATTTCTAAGTTAATTCATGATCGGTGAAGTCAATAATACATCTCGGGTGAGTTTTGAAATTTTTGGACAAGCTTAAGGGTATGTTTTGAACTCGAAAATAGTAGCTCTGGGAGATTAGCCCCTAGCGCCCTGCTCAGTTAGGTATCTGGGGGGGGAGCCCATGATAGAGACCACAATGCCTCACCTAGAGCAGCGCTCCAGAGCCTGCAATGCCCTAGCCAGTTCTATCCAGGTAAATTCTACAGTTTTCTCCCATGTTTTTAAGGGCAAATGGGTCAGTTTACCTTCATCCTATAGGTTTATAACACGGGACTAAATCCCCAAATAGCATAATTGCTTAATCTTTTCACAAAATTCTCTCAAGAGCAAACCCTAGATTCATCAAGATCAAAGATTAAGTCTCAAGAGCTCACCCTAATCTTCACGAATTTAGAAATCAAGGTATGTGAAGTGTTCATCCAAGGGTTCCCTTCCACCCTTGGAGTTCAAGAACCCTTTTCAAAACATGAATTTATGATTTCCATGTTGTGGATTAGATTGTGCTCATGTTGATGTTGTTGTTTGGTTTCCAAGTATAGATCTTTAATGAATTTCATGAAATTATGTTAGCCTGCATGTTGAACTAAGATACCCTCATGTTAAAATCCTTGAATTATGAATTGATTATTGTAGTCATGATGTATTAGCATGTTGTCTATTCCCAAGAAAAAAGTTATGCCTCTGATGTGTTTGTCAAAATGTCTAAGAAAATAAATTGTGCATTGTGATCCATTGGTAATCTAAATGATGAATTCATGCTAGAACTACATGTTCAAAACGACTCCCATGTTTAAGCTATGCCTTACAAGTGTTTGATAACTTGTCCATGAGAATGAAATAATGCCCTTATAGCATGCTGACATGTATTTGCCATTCATATACAAGTTAATGCATTACAAGTGTTTGTTGAGAGGTCTTAGTAAGTGAATTATAAACAAGTGAACAATGTTATGTTATTCAAGATTATGTCATACTTTACTTTTCATGCTATCGAGTCTTGAGGGTATTTAATACCTGATAATTTAGCTGTTTACCTATTGCCAGTGTTAGTTATAGAATAGTTTCAGTCATGTTATGATTAGTAGTACTCTTATCCAATTACATAACTCAGTAGAATTCAGTCAGTTATAGAACTCAAAAAAACTCAGTAAAATCAGTATCAGTCAAGTTCAGTTCAGTGTTTAGTCTAGAACTCAATAGAATTCTGTCAGTCAACAAAATTCAGTAGTATTCTATCAGTCAACAGAATTCAGTTATATTCCATCAGTCAACGGAACTCAGTGGACTAAGTTTAGTACAGTTAAATAGTATGATCAGTAACAGTTCAGTCAAGCCTAGTACAGTCTAGAAACTCAGTTCAGTGTCTATTCAGTTGGGAGTAGGATTCAACACCGAGCAAACCTAGGAATGGAGGGATTCCTGTTAGTAGAGGGTTTGACCCTTAGAAGCAATCCCTGAGTTATAGAACTACGTAGCCAGCGTAGGTTGGGATGAATTCCTACTAGATAAGGGTTGACACATCTCTCATGAGTTTTCCTATTAGTGAGGGTTGACAGAAAAGCTTCCTATTAGAAAAGGGTTAAATCACAGCTTGTCTTTATCCATGGCATGGTACTGATACCCTTCCAGATGGGGTTATAGGTTGGACACCACTAGTTCAGATTTGGGGCATGTCGGTTAGATGATTATCTCCCATAGATTAAGTTTTAGTTTCAGACTCAGTTAGAACTTAAATAGTTCTACAGAATCAGAACTATCAGATACAGTCACTCAACTCAGTATAGAACTCAGTTCAATTCTACAAAATTAGGATTATTTAATACAGTCACTCAGCTTAGTATAGAACTCAGGTAATTCTACAAATTGAGGAATATCAAACACAGTCACTCAGTCATCAGTACAACAGTATTAGTAAACTTAGATATCAGTAAATAAGTATCCAGAACTTAGTATTCAGTGTTATCATGACCTCAGTTATAGTTTATGCCTTCATGAATGTACTCATTCAGTTATGTTCATATTACTCAGTCAATTAGTGTTCATGTATTATGAACCTGTGCATATTAGCCTACCTCACTTAGCATACCAGTACATTCAAAGTACTGACGCATACTTTTCTCTTACGCTATGATGTCTTATATCATAGGTTCAGACGTACAGGCTCCTGATCGCACTTAGCAGCCCAATCTATCAGCAGCAGACTTAGTGGTAAGTCCTCATAGTTCAAAGAGAGATTTATTATTTCAGTAATCCAGTTTATCAGTAGTTCAGTAGTCAGAGTTAGTTGGGGACTTGTCCTATCAACTCCATGTTCAGGCAGTTAGAGGCTTTCAGACTAGAATATTTTAGACAGATGTATCAGTATTCAGTTTTTAGTTTTTTAGTTTTTCCTTTCAGTTTGAATCTTATGGAAAGTTTTCACCAAATTTCCACAGTATACAGTATTATCATTTAGTATTTATAGCATGTACTAGTCATGGGTTAGCTTGTGGTCCTTTGGGATTATGAGCACCGTGTAGCATCTGGGGTATAGACTCGGGGCATTACAAGTAGGCAAGATACGCTAGACGTAGTTCCTAAGTTCAATACTGACAACACCACCGTAGATTTGACGGGTCCCCTGTTAGATAGGCATGAAACCCTCATCCTTTGGGACATTAGATTAGTGGATCCACACATCCATTGTTACTACCCATTGCACAGTACTAACACCCTTCCAGCTGGGGTTACAGGTTGTAAACTGATAATACATTGGGGCTTGTCAGTTATAGCTTGCTCCCACAGTCTTAGTCCAGTATTCAGTATAATTCAGTTTAGATTTGCATTGACTGTAGCAATAAACCTGTTAAGTGGGTCGGTTCAGGTCAAACTAGCACCGACCCATGAAAATGTACCAATTTTGGGCTGATTCCGGGTATTGGGTTATTGTAAACGTGCCAGTCTAGGGCGGGCCCAAACAGTAAAATATGCTCAAATAGATTGGAATCGACCCACTTAGGAATTATTTGGTCCCGACCAATCAAAACTGGTCAAAACCAATCAAAACAGGACGAAATTAAAAAAAATCATATTTTCATATTTTTTCCAATATGTACACACCTAGATACATTTTAAGAACATTAAATAATATATATACAACATCTATACGCTAAATATATACTAATTTAGAAAATATATACGTGCGTATACTTTAAATAGATGCTAGTTTAGATTCTATAGGAAATATATGCATATATATACGTATAATACAATATATATACTTTTCTACATAATATACATAGAACATATATACACTAAACATATACTCATTTAGAAAGCATATACGCATGTATACTTTAAACATATACTAATTCAAATTCTATAGGAAATATACGCACATATATACGTACAATACAACATAAATACTATTCTACATAATATACATACAACATATATACACTAAATATATACTACCTTAGAAAACATATACATGTGTATACTCCAAATCGATACTAGTTTAGATTCTATAGGAAATATACGCACATATATACGTACAGTACAATATATATACTATTCTATATAATATACATACAACATATATACAATAAATATATACTACTTTAGAAAACATATACTTGTGTATACTTTAAATAGATACTAGTTTAGATTCTATAGGAAATATATGCACATATATACGTACAATACAATATATATACTATTCTACATAATATACATACAATATATATACACTAAATATATACTACTTTAGAAAACATATACGCATATATACTTTAAATAGATAGTAGTTTATATTCTATAGGAAATATATGCACATACACACACACACATACACATATATATATATATATACTATTCTACATAATATACATACAATATATATACATTAAATATATACTACTTTAGAAAACTTATACGCATATATATACATATATGTAGAATATATACTACTTTAAATAGTACTTGAAAGTTGAAAGATATATACATTACATATTATATTACTTTAGGAAACACATATACAAGATTACAATGTATGCTACTTAATATAATATTACTTGAAGTTTTGAACACATATTCATTATATGTTTTCATTGTATTTTAACTTAAAAGATATTTATTTTTTCATTATGTGTATATATGTTTGTTATGTTTATTACATAGTGTAAAGTTTGATAGTAATATATTAAAAGTATTTAATTCAAACAAGAAATTTAATTTAAATGAAAAAAATTACAAAGTAAGGAGTGAACAAATGCTGTATTTTTTGGATTGGAAAATGATCCAAATCTTATAATTTACATGAATGAAAAAATACAAAATTTGCATTATTTTTTCCAACTTGTTCATGTTAATATTAATGGGAACTGCCATAGGACAATCAAAATTAATGGGGGTAAAACCATGCATTAGATTTGATTGTGTTGAGTTCTCTCTTTAAGTCAGAATTTCTTCAATATTCTGTTCGTCTTTCAGCTCCACCTCCATTCCTTGATTTATTTGTTCCATCCTAATCTAATATCTTAGGAAAAATAGAATGTTCATAATATTACTTCCCAATGAGTGTCAGTTGTCTCCAAGTTGTTGTCATCCCTGACTAAAAGCGCTCTTCGATGCAACAGTTGACATTGGAACATTCAATATATCTCTATCTAATATTGAAAGCATAGGATATTGTATTTCATTATTCTTCCACCAATCCAATACATTGATCCTTGCTCTACGATTCTCTATCGGCCATCGAAGATAATACCTAAACACTTCTCGATAATTTGTTGTGTATGTTGTTGACGGAGAAACCTATCCCAAACATTTAAATCATAAAAGTAATCAGAAAAACCACTATATATCAACCTTTTAGAAGATGATGGCTCCTTAGGAGCTTAAGGGACGATAGTTGAAGTGATATTTATCAGTACAGCTGCATCAAATAAATTGTCATAATATTTATATAATGCTTCTATGTAAATGTCCGCCACACTCATAGCCATAAACAAATCTATTTTTTCTTAAGGCTCTATCTCTAAGGAATTATAAATATCAGTACTAAAGTCGCACATAGTATTATATTTCATGAATGGATTTAGTATAGCACCATCCGATTAAATTGTGGAAAGCAAAAAAAAATACCATTTAAATTTAGCAAACATAGCACCAACAACTTCTTTGTAACCTTCTCTATCCTTATATTCTTTAAGAAAAAAAGAAATGTCGGCTAAATAAGTTAAAATATAGCAAACAGTAGGATAATAAACACAGGAAAATTCAACCATAGCTATATAAAATCTTTCCCAAAACTTACCAAGACCATCAATTCTAGTCCAATCAGAATCATGTAGCATACACTCAGTAAAAGAATAAAAAAATTGATTAGAAGTCATTGTAATAGGAACTTTATAAGAAAGACAAGTTTTTATATAAGTATAAGTAGCATTCCATCTAGTATCACATTTTTCAGGCATTAATATCATTCTAAGTCCATTTTGTTCACATTTAACATTAAATTCTTTCACTTTACCTCTTTGATTATTTCCTTGAATAGAGCCAATAGCAAGCCAGAGTTTTTCAATATAAAGATCAAAAAATTCAAGACCATCTTTTACAATTAAATTATATATATCACAAGCACACTTAACATGAAAAATTTCAGGTAATGACGGAGAAAGTTCAGCTTTTAACTTGTTAATAGTAGCCTTATTGTTAGATGCATTATCAAAAGCAATACATAAAATTTTTCTTTCAATACCATAATATTCTGCGACTTTAGTAATAGATTCCAAAATAAATTTTCCAGTATATCTATGATCTTCATCATACAAAAAAGCTAGAATATGTTTTTGCATATTAAAATTACTATCTATCTAGTGACAAATAATTGTTAAATAATTATTTTTATTAACGGCACGACCAAGATCAAAAGTTAGACCAATTCTATATTGAATATCTTTTAATACTGTAGATAAATAATAAATATATTGTGCATGGAGTGCAAAAATATCGGCCTGACAAGTACTTCTAGGAATACCATTAAACATAGGATTATAAATTGCTCTAATATAGTGAAAAAAAGCATCAGAAGAAGGAAAAGTGAAAGAAAAACAAGCCACAGCTATTATCTTCGCTATATCTTCACGGTCCTTCATTTTATTATAATTCTTAGTTAATTGACCGGTTGTTGGGTTCAATCTAGTTTGTATTGTCACACCAACAGCCCCACCATCATGTTCAATAAATAACTCTCTAGAGTGTCTATCTCTTAAATGTCTCATTAACGAATCCGTACCCCCTTTATTGCCTATGATTTTATGCTCATATATAATTTAGCAAGCATTGCATTGCACCTTACTTTTGCCTTATTGTTTTGAAAAAATTCCCATGCAATACTAGTTTTTCTATGAGCTCTAGGGCACGGGGAGGACGATTAACTAATTCAGATATAACATTAGCATTTTCTACTATGGGTATCTCACCAATATTATCATTATCTTCATCTAAATTAACCGCATCTACTTCATTTTCTTTTTCCATACCATAATTTTCTTGAGCTTCTGCATAATCTATATCATGAATATCTATACCTATTTCTTCCTTAAAAGGTTGACTAACCAGTACCAGAGGCACACAGGTATATCTATAACTTGAACTACCTCTATCGGAACTGCCACCAATTTATTTTTTACTACCACTACCACTTTTGGGACAAATTTTTTACACTTTTGCCGAGGTTTCTTATTTTATACATATTAAAAAATAATTAAAAAATATTTCAAATACACAAAAATAATAAAAACAAAAATTCAACAATTAATACACTAATTAAAAATTAAAGGTAAGAGATGGAACGACAATACCAAATTTTTGAAGTATCCGAAAGTTGTGCTTTAAAAACTTTCCCTTGTATTTGTAATTGCAAAATTAAGAAAAAATTGAACACTTTAGGATATAAATTAGAAGATTTGAAAGAGATTGAGATTTGTGTAAAAAATGAATTTTGAATTGGGGGTATTTATAGAAATTTTTTAAAATTAATATTTTTTTTTAAAATTAAGTGGGAATTGGCCAAATAGTCGTTTGTAGGCCAAAGACATTATATTCGTTGGGCCTCTAACGGTCCATTTGGACCAACAACCTACCGACAGCTTCTTTTTTAAAAAATATTAAATTGCAACCAAGTCGTTCTGGTCCAATCACCCAGTGGGCCTGGTCAAGGTTTATAACTAGGATGGTCCACTGGGTTAACTCTCTTGGCAGGGTCGGGACTGGGACCAGTGGCCCTACAACCCACGGCCTGATCGGGTCGGGTCAATCGATCTGGTCCTACTAAATGGGACAAGCTAAATGGGCCAATCCAACCCGATTGACAGGTTTAGCATACAGTTATCAGTATTTCAGTTTACAGGCTATTTTAGAATAATGTTATATGCTTGGTTATGCATTCTCAGTCTTTATAGTTTCATGTATTCTTACTCAGTATTTCATGCCATACATTCAGTCAGTTATTACTTTATGCATATGAACCCGTGCATTTCAGCCTAACCTTATCTAATGTACTAGTACATTCTATGTACTGATCGTATACTCATTTCTTGTGCTATGATGTTTTATATCATAGGTTCAGATGCTCAGGTTCCAGACCGTACTTAGACTTTCTAATCTATCAGCAGCAGTAGAAGTTGTGAGTCCTCAACCTTCGAGGATGTTTTTTATTCGGTTATGTCAGCATTTTAGTTATTTAGCCAGTTTGAGTTAGTTGGAAGATTATCCCATCAGCTCTATATTCAGTCAGCTTAGAGGCTTTTAGACTAATACAGATAGTTAGTCAATTTTCACTTGATATTATCAACCATTTTTATTGGTACTAACAGTATATGTTCAGATGTTTTAAGAAAATAATTCAATATTGATTTCATTTTCTAAAACCTAATGGCATTTCCAGTTAAATTCCGCACATGTTCTTTGTTATTTTATTCAGTTTTCACAACAGGTACCATCATGGGTTAGTTTATGGCCCTTCAAGGATATAAGTATTATGTGGCGTCTAGGATGTACTCTGTGGGAAATACACTAATCCTAACCTCATGCCATGAGGATATTTTCTTTTCTTTCCACCCCCATAGGTTTTCAATTTTCAAATTTAAGTTCGAATCCTTTTTAAGAAGGGGAGGATAAAATAAGCCAAATCAGCATCAAACTTTCAAGGACAACAATCCAAAGCCGGCATAAAGGTACTCAAGCCATAATTATCTATGGGAGACAATGATTTGTTTGGTGAACCATTATAAGGATATCAAGAGCTCAACACCATATGTGGAGGGTAGCTTGGAGCTGGGTGTCAAATTCATCCCAAAACCTCAACAAGGAAGCAATCTCGAGGAAACTACAAATACTTCCATGATATTTAAGAAGTTAGATGTATTCCAAGTCATCTAAATATAATTTTTGGAGTGTTTTAGAGTTCCCAAATCATATAATAAGAATCAAAGGGCTTTGGATGGGTCAAATAAGCACAAAACGGGGCTAAAAAAGGTCTTCCCCCAAGAGCACCCAAGATGTACCTGAACAACTTCAAAAGTTCCAAAAAAATAGCATCCACTCAATAGGTGCACCCAATGTGTGGCCCATCTTCTTGAGTAAATGCCAGAGTAGACAAAATTAAGTTTATGTTTATTTGGGTCAATTTTGGGCCCACTTATGTACTAGATAGCCCAAGGTGATAAATACTATATTTATTAGGTTATTTTGTTAGATTATTTATGTTTATTAAATATGAAAACTCTTGAGAGAGTGTTTGAGAGATTGGAAAAGCTGATGTTGCATATTGCTTAAAAATGATGGTTGTAAGGGCGTTTCAATTCTTTTGCAGTCAACGTATGACAATGGTGCTTGTTGATAGTTTAATTAGGGGTTTAAGAGTTTAATATACTCTATAGTTCCTAATTATCTTATCTTCTTTGCATCTATCTATCTATCTATGTCAATCTATTTTTTTTATCCCTTTACTTCCATATTTCAATTTCATCGATTCTTTAGTATTTATGATTGTTTCTAGTTTCTGTGGCTCGATCTTGCATCATAGTCACCTAACATAGGTTATAAATAGGACTGGCATTATAGGATGAAAGTTTTTTGTTGCTTAATGCTACTCAAGGATAACTTGTGGGAAAATGCCCCTTCACAAACTCTAGAGTTTGTAAAATCTCCTATTTAACCTCCTAGGTAACTACTCCAAAGTAAGAAATGATATTTTTACTAGTATCTCGCTAATCAGAAGCCTTTGAGAAATTCAGGAATATATCAAATAAAATTTGTTTTGGGTTATAGGTCTTTTTCCTTTCTTATGTGCATAAATAAAGATCAACTTAGACCAACCCATTTTTGCCAATTGGCCCATTACTATGAGGTATATTTATCAGTCTTTTTAGGTCTTATTCCACCATCCACAAAAGTGGTTTTAGCAGCCACAAAGAGAGAAAGTAGATTTTTGCACCATAATTTTAGCCATAGTATCCAACTTCAAATTGTGATTCCGGTTTCATTTCTTGTCAGAACTTGTCTCTCGCATCTCAATATTTTATTAGAAACTGACAGATTTAGATTTGATGGCCTGTAAATTATTTTTTTTATTCATGAACAGTAGCTGTATTTCAGTATTTTTTGCTCCTTTCTTTTTTACTTTTGGTTCCATCTTATTGTGTTATTGCTCGTTGTTTGCCACTTATTTTGTGGATAATTTTGTAGAACAATATTGTAACTCTTGGTGATTATAGTGGAGGTTTGGTCCTATGTTTTTTACTCTTAACATTGAAAGATTTTCACGTAAACTTTGGTGTCTCGTATGATTGATTTTGTTCTTGTCTTGTCATATTTGTATAGTTTATATATTTGCTGCCTATATTTTTTTCTTGGGTTTATTTATTTTCTCATGGTTCAAAATTGAAAGGGAAAGTTTAGACTTGGATATTCTTCCTATGCTACCATGTCGTTCACTTTAGTAGTGTCCTTGTCTTTCTCAATAAAGTGGTATTAGAGCATTTGCTGTGTTGATTGTCGATTTGAATGATGGAGGAAAGTATGAGAAAAATGGTGTGTTTGAATGGTAGTAATTGTCATACTTGGAAAGGCAAGCTAAAAGATCTTTTGTTTTTTTTTTTAAAATGCATTTGCCTGTGTTCTCATCTACTAAATTTCAGTCCATGGCAGATGAGGAGTGGAAATTTAAGCACCTACAGGTTTGTGGCTATATTAGAC
Source organism: Capsicum annuum (assembly GCF_002878395.1). Classification (NCBI taxonomy): domain Eukaryota; kingdom Viridiplantae; phylum Streptophyta; class Magnoliopsida; order Solanales; family Solanaceae; genus Capsicum; species Capsicum annuum. The sequence goes on along the minus strand of NC_061120.1, from coordinate 171,949,710 downwards.
AGTGGGTTGAATACAATGTTAGAAATCATATTGTGAATGAGACATATTCCAAAAGTTTGTGGGATAAGATCGAGACACTTTATGCTTTGAAGACTGGCAATAAAAAGTTCCTACTTAAGGAATTGATAAATATTAGGTATAAAGAGGGCAGTCCTATTTCTGATTTTATAAATGATTTTTAGGGTATTCTTTTTCAGCTGTCCGAAATGGGTGAAAAGTTCAAAGAAGAAATTCAAGGAATTTGTCTTCTTAATACTCTTCCAGACTCTTGGAAAACTCTTCAAGGTTCTTTGACTAATTTTACTCTCAGTGGTGTTGTAACTATGGAATATGCTAATAGTGTTGACTTAAATGAAGAGATGAGAAAAAGATCCTAGTCCTCATATTCCTTATTTTCATACTCTGATGTTTTGGTTACTGAAAAGAGGGGGAGAAAAAATTCCACATGTCTGGTGGATAGAGATAAAGGTAGAAGAATGACGAAGTACAAACTTAAGAATGTTACATGTGACTATTGCAACAAAAAGAAACATATCATGAAATATTATTACAAGTATAAGAGAGATATGAGATAACAAAAGAAAAGGAGCAATAATGAAAATTGTGTTGTTGTTACTGCTAATGATGATATTTTTGTTTCTAGTGGTGAGAACGCCATTAATCTTGTTCATGATAAGTCTAGCCAATTTGTGGATTTTGATTCTAATTCTCATGTTACGTCAAAGAAGGAATTATTTTCTTGTTATAATTCAGGTAATTTTGGGATATTTAAAATGGGCCATAATGATGAAGTTAATGTACTTGGCATTGGCACTGTGGGTTTGAAAAGTAACAATGGATCCCAACTAGTTCTCCACAATGCCAAACATGCGCCATATGACCGTTTGAATCTGATTTCCATAGGGAACCTTGATGATAAGGGATATGTTAACACCCTTAGTGCTGGCTAGTGGAAGCTTACTTGAGGTTCAATGATTGTGGATTGAGGTGACAAGTTGTCTAACTTGAATGTATTTCAGGGATCTACTTCTAGAGGCTCAATAAAATAGGTGGAGAATAATTCTTTATTAGAGTTATGACATATAATGTTGAGTCATATGAGTAAGAAGGTGATTAATAGTTTGGCTAAAATAAATTATTTTTTGAGTGAAACAAACAAAATTAAAAAAGTGTTCATTGTTTAGTTGGTTAGAAGAAAAGAGTTTCTTTGTAGAGTTATACGCCTTCAAGAAACCATGATTTGCTAGAGTTGGTACATTCTGATTTGTGTGGTACTTTTAAAGTAAGGTCTCATGGTGGTGCACTTTACTTTGTGATTTTTTTTGATGATCATTCTCACAAACTCTGGGTATTTTCTTTGAAGTCCAAGGATTAAGTACTTGATGTGTTTAAGAGATTTTGGACCTTGGTTGAGAGGTAGGTAAGAAATTAAAATGCACCCTCTTAGATAATGATGGTGAGTATTTTGGTCGATTTGATAGATATTGCAGAGAGCATGGTATTTGGAATTAAAAATTTCCCCAGTTAAATGATTTAGTAGACAGGATGAAAAGTACTCTAGTTGAGATAGTCAGATGTACTCATTCAGATGCTAAGCTGCCAAATTTCTTTTAGGCAGAAAAACTAAATACTAATGCTTATTTTATCAATCTATCTCATACTATTAGTTTGGATGGTGATGTACCTGATGAAGTTTTTTCTAGTAAGGATTTTTCTTATAATCATCTTAGATTTTTTCTATTTAAAGCTTTTCTGCATGTTCATAAGGATGAAAGGTCAAAATTGAATGTTAAAACTAGGCAGTGTATCTTCATTGGTTATAGTCAAGATGAATTTGACTATCATTTTTATGATCCAGTTAAGAAGAAACTTGTTAGAAGCCATGATATTTTCTTCTTGGAAGGCCAAATAATTGAAGACTTCGACCATGCTTAGAATATTCTCATAGTAGTGGGAGCCTAGTTGGTGTAGATCTAATTTCTTTTACTACTGCTCATGAAGAAAATCATCATAATGATGAAAATCAAGTTGATAATAAAGATGATGATCTTGTTCAGAATGACCATGATATTGTACCTGGTTTAGTACAAGTTGATATAGTTTATCAACAAGCAATTATTGATCTGTAACGCCCGATTTTCTATAACCGAAATGTCACACGGTGCTCATGACCCCAAAGAACAATAAGCTAACCCTCTTATGATATCTGCACCTGAACACTGCATAATATACTAAAATAAATGTGTAAACTGGCGAAAACTTTCCATAAGGTTCAAAATATCTAAATAAACCAAAATTGAAAACTTAATACTGATACATCTATCCGAAAAGCCTCTAAACTATCTTAACTGTGGAGTTGATGGGACATGTCCCCAACTAACTCTATCTACGAAGATAAACTAAATCTAATATAAATATTGAAATAAATAAGCATCCTCGAATGATGAAGACTTACTACTGCGTCTACTGCTGCTAACTGGATCTGACTACTAAGGCTTCTCTGGATCTCGCACTTCTAAACCTATGGTATAAGACACCATAGCGCAAATACGTCAGTGCTTTGAATGTACTGAGTATGCAAATGAGGTAGTCTAATATGCAAGGGCTTATGCATGAACATAACTTAACTAAATAACATGAGAGTACTGACTGAGCATATATGCATGAATGCACGAACTAAAACTAAAATCGTACTAATATTGCACACTGAATTTGGAGTACTGACTTACTAAAATCTGAGTCTACTGACATTGATAACTATGGCTATGATACCATACTACTAATAACTGATGACTGACTACATTTATACTGAACTTCTGATAATCTGAGGGGCTGATGCTGATTTCTGAGCTTACTGATAACTAACTCTCTGAGTTTACTAATACTAGGATACTGAATAATTGAATCTACTAATACTAAAATACTGAATAACTGAACTTACTGATGTTGATAACTAAGTTTACTAATATGGGAATACTGAGTAACTAAATATTTTGAAACTGATATCTGTGCTTACTCATACTGATTGACTAAATCTGAGATCAAACCTATATAACAAGTAATATTTGAATCTTCCCATACTGATACTGAATTACTAAATATGAGATCAAGCTTATATAATAGGTGATCTTTGAATCTGCTAACACTGATACTGAATTACAAAATCTGAGATCAAGCCTATATAATAGGTGATCTCTGAGAGGTACTCAAGCATAATATAATGGGTGAATCCTCAGCTGTGTCTTATTACTAAAATTGAATCTGTAACCCCAGTTGGAAGGGTGTCAGTACCATGCCATGGCTAAAGGCCTTTTCTCAAAACCAGGATGCCAAGCCTAATATGATGAGTGACACCTGGGCGGAGCTAAGCCTAATATGAGAGGTGACTCCTAGGAGGTATTCAATCCTAATATAATGGGTGACTCATCATCCTACATTGGCAACACAGTTATGGAGGTATAGGGATTGCTACTAATGACTCAGCCTAAATAACAGGGAAGTCATCGTCCCTGCCCTCACTCGGTGATAAATCCTACTCCCAACTAAAAGATACTGAATATTAATTTTTAGAATGTACTTGAATGAGCTGAATTTGTTACTTATCATCTTGCTTGACTATCTAAATGAGCTTACTTGATTTCGTTATCTGACGGAATACAACTTGGTTTCTACTATCTGACTGAATACTATTGACTTCTTGTTTGCTTACTGAGTTTCACTGAAATTTGAATTGTATATTGAACATTACTGAGTAATACTGAAGGTTACTGAATGCTGACTACTTCTGAATACTATTGAGTCAAAACTAAATACTAAGTCGGATTAGAATGATACTGAGACTGGATTAGCTAATATTGAGATTACTGAATTCTCTTAAGTTCTGTAGTTGTATGAATTCTATTGATCATAGAACGACTAAAGTTATCTTGAGACTCACTCAGCAATAGACAAGTAGGCTAATTTTGGGTATAAATACTCCAAGGACTAGTTAGCATAAACAACATAAGACAGGACAACTCATACATAACATGACAATTGATTATCATCCACAATGCAACCAATGCGATATCTCGTCAATCACTTGAATATTATAAACATGTAATGGTATAGGGAGCCATGCTAACATCTCATACATTCATTCAACAAGGAGTAAACATGACTAGGAATACATGCAACGTATCATACTTCAATCATTAAAGCCTTTCAACAAACACTTGACATGCACTAGTTGACACAAAATTGGGGATTTCATACTTAACATGTCACAATGGCGCTATTTCCTTCATATAAGTATTCTATTAATTATATGGGGTGCGTTCTTGGGTTATTCAGCAAATACTACACCTAAGCACCATAATTTCATCAACCAACATGCAATTTTAGGGATTCAACATGAAGATGATGCAATTAAACTCATATCAAGATTAAAACTTGTAACTTGTATTCTAAAACATGGATTATAACTCAACAACCACATAATCATGAACTTCCATTCAATTAAAATCATAAAACTCATACATATCAAATTCATGAATTTTAGAAAAAAAGATTCTTGAACTCTATGGATGGAAGGGGCCCATAGATGAACACTACACATACCTTATTTCTTGATTTGAAGGAGTTTGATGGAGAGATTCTTGAGTTCTTGAGCTTTGGTTTGAAACCCTAGGTCTTGTTCTTGAGGAAAATTAAGAGAAACCAATAATATTTGGGTGTAAATGTGCTGAATTTCAAGTTAAAGAGGGTATATAAAGGTTGGAAGATTACCATTTTTCCCTTGCAAACACGAAGTGGAATGCTGAAAACTAGGTGCAAAGGCTACACCAAGGGTGCCTTGGGTAGAGACTTTTGTACCCTGGGCGGCGCCTTGGGTAGAGCCTTTGCTACCCTGGGTGGCGCCTTTGTTATAGATTTTTACCCAAAGCTTATTCGAAGGGTGGCGCCCCTTCATAGCCTTTGTCTACTGGTTTGAAATCCAAACGAGCCCTAAACGAATTCTGAAAATTCTAAAACATACCTGAGATGTACTCTTGACTTACCCCATCATAACGCAACTTGAAATTCAAGAAACGGAGGTTGGGAAGGTCACTAAATAGTTTGTCAATGTTTTGAAGGCTTATGGAATGAAAAAGTTCCAACACTTAGCCAAATTTTCAAGTGTTAAGCTTCCCTTGACATGCATCAAAGAGCTTTAATGACTAGGGGACTTTTATGGGGTCTTACAATATCTCCCCCTTGGGAACGTTCATCCTCGAATGAGACTGACTAGGCTGAGAGTACTGATCGACAGAGCTTGCTTAAGGGATGAGAACATTTGAAACATATCTATACGATACGAACTACTAGTATACTAAATATATATAGTTGAAGCATAGAATACCCGATTGAAACTATTGATAAGCTTAATTCTTATAATGGACGTGCATATCTGATGCATGGATACTCGACTGAGTTGTTTTTATGAATGCATGACTGAATACATTGATGAGCTGAACTTTTCTACTGAACATGCATATCTAATACATGGATGTCTGACTGAACTTACTCTTGAAAGAATGACTGACTATGTAATGATAACTGATGCAAAGCTTGTAATGATTATCTGAGAGTGAAATTGGATGGGCTTAAGGACTCGAAAACATCAAAAATATTATGGGGTATCTCCACCTTGTGACACTATGTCCCTCTAAGAATGCTTACTTCACTGAGATACTGGGGTGGTGCACAGGGCACCTACGAACTGGATCATAACTGAATATCTGGAATCTGAAATTAATGCATGATGCATAAACTAAGTCACACTCGCAACTACTAGTAGCATGATTAGATGAAATGATGAGAAAACAAATTATACGAACTGCTGAACTGAATATTGGCGCTACTAAATAACTCATATTGAAAACTTAAGCTCAAATAGGAGCAAGGATCTAACAATTCATAGCATGAGTATAAAAGACTTATAACATACCCGAACTTATATCAGGAGAACCTTCTTGATCATGACAAGTTTGAGGTGTATATGACCTGTTCTGATGCTGACCACTAGTGGTACTGGAAGTGACGCCCTGCTGGCACAAATTTTTACCCCTCTGAGCTATACTTGTACACTGCCACAACTTGTGGCCTGGCTTACCACACCCAAAATACACATTAATGCCTACTCTACACACTCTCTTATGGCTCTTACCACATTCTTCATAAAGCGATTAAGTGAGAACACCTTTCCCACGACCTTATGACTTAGAGCTTGATGGTCTATTTCGACTAAAATTCTTAGACTTAGATATTGATGCCTTGACCGATAGTGGAACTGGTGCTGAGGATCTCTGGCGGGACAGGATGTGGTTACTACCTCTTGGTCTTGGCATAGGGTTATTTTTTCTAGCCCTCTGATTCACCCTACGCTCTCTCCCCTCATTCTTCTAAGTGTCAGCCAAAAGCCTAGATAGAATAATATTCTATAAACTATTCTGGGAAACTATTCTCGGAAACTATTGCATGAGCTAAGGTAGAGAATATAGCTCTAAACTCTGTATGAGAGACATACTCGTCCAAGGGATCTGCCTGAAAGGGATGAAGAGCTGGTTGATTTTCATTACTTCTTTTGCTGGCTTCTCCAGAAGACATATTCTTTAAATGGAAGAAGAAAGCAGATTAGACTAAGAGTTCAACTTGAGCTTTTGCTCACTGGCATAACCTGAATACTAAAGAAGGGAAACTATTTTCTAAAACCTCTTATAGCTTCCTGTATATAAATGTGGTGCGCAACACACCCATGCACAAGAATCTACTAAATGCAGCTTTTCAAACTTCCTAGGACACTATTAAACCTTAGGCTCAGATACCAAGTTTGTAACGCCTCTATTTTCTATAACCAGAATGTAACACGATGCTCATGATCCCAAAGGACCATAAGCTAACCCTCTTCTAATATCTACACCTGAACACCGCATAATATACTGAAATAAATGTGAAAACTGGCAAAAACTTGCCATAAGGTTCAAATTATCTAAATAAATCAAAACTGAAAACTTAATACTAATTCATCTGTTTGAGAAAACTCTAAACTATCTGAACTATGAAGTTGATAGGACATGTCCCCAGCTAACTCGATCTACAAAGATAAACCGAATCTAATAGAAATACCAAAATAAAGGAGCATCCTCAAATGATGAGGACTCAATACTGCATCTACTGCTACTAACTGGATCTGACTGCTAAGGCTGCTCTGGGTTTAGTGCTTGTAAACCTATGGTATAAGACATCATAGCGTAAATGCGTTAGTACTTTAAATATACTGAGTATGCAAGTGAGGTAGGCTAATATACAATGGCTTATGCATAAACATAACTTAACTGAATAACATAAGAGTACTGACTGATGATATATGCATAAATATACGAACTAAAACTGAAATCATACTAACATTGGACACTCTATTCGGTATACTAACTTGCTGAAATCTGAGTTAACTAACACTGATAATTGTGTCTATGATACCATACTACTAATAACTGATGGTTGACTGCATCGATACTAAACTTCTGATAATCTGAGGGGCTGATGCTAATTTTAAGCTTACTGATAATTGACTCTCTGAGTTTACTGATATTGGGATGCTGAATAACTAAGTCTACTAATAATGAAATACTGAATAACTAAACTTACTGATATTGATAACTGAGTTTACTGGGAATACTGAGTAACTAAATCATTTAAAAGTGATATCTGTGCTTACTGACATCGATTGACTAAATCTGAGATCAAGCTTATGTTACGAGTGATCTTTGAATCTGCCAATACTGGTACTGAATTACTAAATCTAAGATCAAGCCTATATAATAGGTGATCTTTGAATTTGCTGATACTGATAATGAATTACTAAATCTGAGATCAAGCCTATATAACGGGTGATCTCTGAGAGGTAGTCAAGCCTTACTAAAACTGAATCTGAAAATAAGACTGTGGGAAGTAATCATCTAACAGACATGCCTCTTCTAGCTTGTTGGGGTCCAATCTATAACCCTAGTTGGAAGGGTGTCAGTACCGTGCCACAGGTAAGGAGCTTTTCTTAAAACCAGGATGCCAATCCTAATATGATGGGTGACACCTGGGTGGAGCCAAGCCTAATATGATGGGTGACTTTTATGAGGTAGTCAAGCCTAATATGATGAGAGACTTCTCATCCTAAGATGGCTATGCAGTTATGGAGGTATAGGGATTGCTACTAACAACTCTACCTAAATAATAAGGAAGTCGTCATCCCTGCCCTTGCTCGGTGCTGAATCTTACTCTGAACTGAAAGACACTGAATACTGATCTTTAGACTGTACTAGACCGAGTTGAATCTATTACTTATCATCTTTCTTGACTATTTGACTAAGCTTACTTGATTTCGTTATCTGACGGAATACTACTAAGTTTTTACTATCTGACTAAATGCTATTGACTTCTTGTTAGCTTACTGAGTATCACTGAATTTTGAAATGTATATTGAACATTACTAAGTAATAATAAAGGCTATTGAATGCTGACTACTTTTGAATACTATTGAATTGGAAATGAATACTATGTCAGATTAGAATGATATTGAGACTGGATTGAGCTAATACTGAGATTACTCAATTCTCTTAAGTTCTGTAGTTGTTTGAATTCTACTGATCATAGCACGACTAAAGTTATCTTGAGACTAACTCGGCTTTAAACAAGCAGGCTAATTTTAGGTGTAAATACCCCCAGGACTCGTTAGCATAAATGTGATATCTATATAATGCAACCAATGTGATATCTCGTCTATCACTTGAATACCATAAACATGTAATGGTACATAGAGGCATGCTAACATCTCTTACATTCATTCAACAAGGAGTACACATGACTAGGAATACATTCAACATATCATACTTCTTTCATTAAAGCTTTTCAACAAACACTTGACATGCACTAGTTGGCACAAAATTAAGGATTTCATACTTAATATGTTACATTGGCACTATTTCCTTCATATAAGCATTCTATAAAACATATGGGGTGCGTTCTTGGGTTATTCAACAAATACTACACCTAAGCATCATAATTTCATCAACCAACTTGCAATTTTAGAGATTCAACATGAACGTGATGCAATTAAACTCATATCAAGATCAAAGCTTGTAACCTCTATTCTAAAACATGGATTATAACTCAACAACCACATAATCATGAACTTCCATTCAATTAAAATCATAAAACTCATACATATCAAATTCTTGAATTTTAGAAAAAATGATTCTTGAACTCTATGGATGTAAGGGGCCTATAGATGAACACTATGCATAACTTATTTCTTGATTTGAAGGAGTCTGACAGAGAGATTCTTGAGTTCTTGAGCTTTGGGTTGAAACCCTAGGTCTTATTCTTAAGGAAAATTGAGAGAAACCAACAATATTTGGGTGTAAATGTGCTGAATTTCGTATTAAAGAGGGTATATAAAGGTTGGAAGATTACTATTTTCCCCTTGCAAACACGAAAGTGTAATGTGAAAACAAGGTGCAAAGGTTACACCAAGGGCGGTGCATTGGGTAGAGCATTTTCTACCCTAGACGGTGCCTTGGGTAGAGCCTTTGCTACCCTAGGCGGTGCCTTTGTTATGGATTTCCCCCCCAAAGTCTATACTAAGGGAGGTGGCCCTTCATAGCCTTTGGCTACTGGTTCGAAATCTAAACGAGCCCTAAACGGATTTCAAAAATTCTGAAACCTACCCGGGATGTACTGTTGACTTGCCCTATTGTAACGTAACTTGAAAATCAAGAAACAGAGGTCGGGAAGGTCACGATATAATTCATCAAATTTTTGAAGGCTTATAGAATGAAAAACTTTCAGCACTTAGCCAAATTTTCAAGTGTTAAGCTTCCCTTGACACGCATCAAAGAGCTTTAACGACTAGGGGAATTTTATGGGGTCTTACATAATGCTCCAGAGAGTTCTCTCAGATGATCTACTAGAGAAAGAATATGTTTGTCTTGTTATTCTCCTAATGAATATGTACCCTTGACTGATGTGGGAAAACCTAATAGTCTTAATGAGGCAATGGAAAGTGATGAACAGTAAAAGTGGTTTGATGCTATGAAAGATGATATTAAATCTTTGCATGATAATCATACCTTTGATATGGTTGAGCTACCTAAAGATTGAATAACTTTGAAAAATAGGTGGGTTTTTCAAGTGACACATGAATATGGTAACCCTGTTCCATGGTACAAAGCTAGATTAGTCGTGAAGGGCTTTAACCAGAAAAAAGAGAGTAGGTTTTAATGAGATATTCTCTCTAGTTGTGAAGATGTAATTCATTCATGTGGTTCTAGGCTTAGCTGCAAGTCTAGATTTATAGGTTGAACAAATGAATGTTAAAACTACTTTTTTCCATAGTGACTTAGATCAATAAATTTATATGGATGAAAACAAAGGTGTTGAAGTCAAGGGAAAAGAGAATTACGTTTGAAAATTGAAAAGGAGTTTGTATAGTTTGAAACAAGCTTGCAAGAAGTGGTACAGGAAGTTAGGTTCCTTTATGAGTTAGTAGGGCTTGAAGAAGACTACTTTAGACTATTATTTTTGCCAATCTACATAATAGATGGATCTATCATTGGGATAGTATATGTCGATATGCCTAGCAATCCCTTGTATAAACTGTAACTTCTTCTTGTACCTTTTCTTCATTTCTAGTTGTAGTACCTGTAGTAGTAATAAGGTATTTTATTCTATTATGTATCTGTTATTCTTGATATTTTCAAAGAAGCTGAATTTGAATCCCTTAATCTCAACCACTGGACCCTTGACTTCTTCATTAGAAATACTCCCCTCTATCATTGGCTATTTTTCAAGGGTCTATAACAACTCTTTCTCTGTATAATTCAATGTTTTTGGAAAATTAGGATTGTTCATAACTTCTTGGATAGTTTGAAGTTGGATATTTGTAAGTGAGAATATCTCCGTAATATTCTTGAATTCCTCTATATTTAGCTTCTTGAATTAACCTTTAAGTAGCTTCAGTTTCTTCCAAACACAATTTATAGGTGGCATATGCCAATTCCTAGTCCATCTATTACTTACAACTGGCAAAAAATAAGTGTGATCAGCAAGGTGGTTTAGGAACATGAAATAGTTGGATATGATCGATAGTTGTTTTAAAAAACAAGCCATATGGAAGTATGAACATAAAATAATGGCTCCTTAAGCAGTAGCTACAATTGTGTTATTATATTTCCTCAAGTTGAATTCACTATAACTCTATCAATCTTACTATGAATTGTTTTATAGGTCCATGTATACTCTCATCCTACTGCTAATCAATCCAATGATCACTAAAAAGTTAGAGTAATCCCTTGTTTTAGCTTCAAATACATGTCTTCCATTAAATCTATCTTGTGCAGTGATACGAGTGGGGTTAGCTTGCGATATATTAGGAGGGGTTTTGACATATAGATGATATCTTTGTGTCTGCAGGAAGACATTGAGCACTAAATACAGAAATCCATACGCGATTAAGATGTTGAATATTCAAGAAGGGCCCTTGTGGGTAATTACCTAAGTAGTAACTTTTGGGCTATTTTGGTATCATGCTATATTTGTAAAAGGTAATAACAATAAATAGTTTCCTTAGCCATTTTTACTCTAAGACTTTGATAATTTGAAAATTGAACTCCTTTGAGAGTGTAGGATAGAATCCCTTTAGTCTAGTTTAGTGTCTCTAAAACTAGGTTAGTGATGGGGGAATTTCCACTTTAAGGTCTCTTTTGCTTGGGTTTTCATATTGTCTCACTTATTTGTGGATTTAAATTTGTTTCTCGATTCTTAGATAATTAAGTTCTCTTCTCCCTTGATTGATTCAATTACTTAAATTAAGACCTTCTTTCATCACTTCTCATCTTTTATTTCTCAACTATCTTTTAATTTTGTTATTCAATTCCATATTTTTTATATCAATTTTAGATGATTGATTAGAATCATTATCACCTTGGCATCAAATCTTATCCTAGAGATACATACGTATGTAGAAATTTCAGTCTTAGGTCCATAAATTTGAATATCCAAAATTGAAAATGATCAAAAAATCAAAAGTTGTTCGATCCGAGTTTTTTTTTTGAGTTTTCAACACTAGATTTGAGCTTCATTTGTGTTTATAGGTCTAGATCTAAATTTCGAATTGATTTGGAGGTGTTTCATAGTTTCACCATTGATGAGCTTGAAATGTTTGAAGAAGGTAAAGTTAGTTTGTCATTTGAGGCTAAACTGGAGTTTGAAAATCATCCGGGTTTGTTATCCATAGCAAGAGAAACCTAACTCTTGAATTTTGTGGAATTTGGTGCTAAAAAAAGAAATCATGAACTTTTGGAATTCATCAATATTTATTGTGTGGTGTTCTTCATTGATTGAAGAATATGAAAATAAGTTTATTTTACACTTTGAATTGAGTGTTAAAAAATAGTGGAGTTTATTCTTGCTGTTGAAAGTGTAATGACCTGAATTTGTGTATTTTTCATTTGATTTGCTTTTATCATTTTCGCTTTCCTGTAGTTACTAGATATTGTTTTTGAAATAGTTGTCACATTTTTGGATACAATCGAGAATAAGTTATGCTAGTTTGTCAGTTTTAGAGGCTCTAGAAAGCATATTGTTGACTTCGGTCAGCAATAGTTGGACTAAGTGTCGAATGGAAAAATGGGTTATGCTAGTAGATCCAAACTGTCAAATTTAGGGTAGTCGCAGGGTTGGTTAGATTTTAAGGCTCTTATATCTCATTTCGATCCTTCATTTGAAAAATAGTGAAATAGGGTCTGAGTATTTAATTTATTGATAACAACCTTTTTCCAAAAATCTGACTTTGTCATTTACTCCATAACGTCGAAATTAGCCTAGTAGCATATATGGTTCATTTCTATCGAGTCTCGAACGAATTCTAAGGGTTCGGTCAAATATATTTCAAATCATGCAAATCAGTTGGTTGCTGATATCTGGTGAATGCCCGTCGACTGAAATTAATGCGACACAAATGGCCAAGGTATTGAAATTTCAATTTCTAGCCATTTGACTGAGGTATGCAACTGGCTCCCGTCCCTTTAATTTGTTACTTTTAGATCGACTCCTATTTCTTCTTTCTTTTTTCTTTTTGCAGACTGCATGCTTCTTCATTTTTGTTCAAAAAAACACAACTGGACACTTTTTTTCCATTCTATCAAAAAAAATATAATCAAATAAAATTTTATAAATTTTTTCTTAACAGTCAAATACAATTTGTAATATTGTAAGTTTTTTCTATTATAAATCAAATATAAAAAGGGTGTATTTTTATTTTTTATATAAAAATAATATTTCAATATACAACAATGATACATAGACGTATTTTATACAACAATGATGCAGTTTCTATACATATTATATACAAATACATTGTCTATGAAACAAAGATACCATTTCTATACACATTCTATATAAATACATTTTATATACAATAATTACATACTTTCTATACATGTCATACACAATCTAGAGTGCTATAATTATTCATATACAATAATTATAAAATTTTCTATACACATTTTATACAATATATAAGCAAATATTACAAAATAAATATTTTATAAAATAATCTTACATTTCTTATACACATTCTATAGAAACTTATTTCTCCAATTACTGAGGAAGAAATTTGAAAGGGTAAGAAAAATTAGTTCATAATAATTAATTATCTCCATCATATTACTGGAAAAATAAAAAAATATTAAAAAGTTATTTAATTTTTAAAAAGAAAGGAACAATTAAAAGAGCACAAAAAAGAAAAGAAATTTTGGAGTAGATGGAACAGAAGAAAAATTGGAGTAGAAAGGTCCAATTTGCATTCCACTGCTTTTTTTCTACTAGGTAAATCCACCAAATTCCAAGTGCAGTTTTCTTTTAAGGAATGTATTTCCTCCAGCATTGCTTTAGACTGTTTAGAATGATTCAAAGCATTGTTAATTGTTTTGGGTTAGTAAATAGAATCTAGGGGCTTTGAGCTAAAAGTGATAAAAGAGTTTGAAAATGTGGTATAGGTCACTCAAGTCTTAATAACTGAGTGTAGGTGATAATTACTTTATTATGGATTAAGAAAGTTGAAATAGTTTTAAAATGATCGAAAAATTTTTGAATTAACACTTTGATCCAAATGTTAGTTAATATAACAGGAAACAGAGAGAAAAAAAGTGTGTTTCTCTCTCTTCTCATCCGTTGTTGTTTTCTCTGTCTTCATGATTTTTATTGTTCATTGTTCCTACTGCTTTATTCATCATCTTCTTCTTCATTATCATCATCTTCTACTTCATTATCATCTTAATATTTTTCTTGTCGACCATTGTTGTTGCTGTATTACTGCTACTGCTGTTATTTGACCAATTTCTTAGGTTAAATTTAGTTTCATACATCACTTTCCACTTTGACATTACTTCACAGGAGACTTTGGTAAGTCAAATTATGAGTTTTAGTTGAATTTGTCATCTGGTTAACTATTATTATGCTATTTTTTTTTATAATAGATAGCATGAAAACATGAATGCAATATAAGAGACATTTCTTTAAGCCAATCAATCATCTGTTGCAATATATGAGCCATCTATTGCAATAGAAGATATATGTTGGATTCATGTTTATAGTTCTATAGTTCCGTAACATGAATAAAAAAGATGGGTCATCTTTTGCAACATATGACCCATATGTTGCAACAGACTAGTTATCTGTTGCAATAACTTAAATATCTATTGCAATAGATTAGTAATCTATTCCAACAAAACCTAAACTCGATTCCAACAGATGTGTCGACGGTTGTAACAGGGTAAATATCTATTGCAACAAATTAATAACCTATTGCAATAAAATTTGAACTCAATTTCAATAGATGCATCATCTATTACAAAAGATGTATAGTCTATTGCAACATATGATTCATCTATTACAGGAGATGACTTGTCGGTTAAAATTAGCTATAGAAGCATAACATGAATCCCAATAGGTAAGTAATTTGTTGCGACTGATCACTTACCTATTGCAATAACTCACACATCTATTGGGATTCATATTAAGACACTATGAAATTACTATTAACATTTTTTAACAAATGAAATTATTTAGGTACCACTAATGGAAGGATCAATAACAATAGGGGTGGATTTCCATAGTCAATGCATCGAGAAGAGCAATCGATATAGATAGCGTTGAAAGGAGGGTGAATTGCTAGAGATTATAGCTATGATAGTCTTAAGCGATGTTTCATATGATGATTTTGTGAACTTAATCATTAGCTATTGTGGACTGAATTGTCAACTAGAATAACTCATAATTAGATACATGCACAACTCCTTTGAAAATCAGAGGGTACTACCTTTAAAGATAACCGATCAGGTTCTATTGTGTGCTTATCTTAGTGATTCATCTAGTCTGTTGATAAGGTTGTACATGGTTGAAAAGATGAGAGAGAATGAGAACCTATTTGTATAAATATAACAAAAACAAGACATCTTTGATGATAGGTTAGATGATCTAGAAATGAATATTTCAGATGATGATCAAAACCTACACCCGTTGATACGACCAATAGTAGGCAGTTCTTCTCGATCGACACAGTCTACCAATCATCAAAATGATGAGACCGACTTTTACAAGGGAATTTCATTCAAGGATAAGAAAGAACTATCAACTACTTTGTTTATTTCTTGCTTGAAAGAGATTTCAGAATAATGAAGGTGATTAATTCGAGCAGAGTCTTTTGCTACAAATATGCTAATCCGAACTGTAAGTGGTGGTTGATAAAGGTGAAGCACTTAAGTTCTGACAGATTCGTCATTCATAAACATGAAAAATATCACACATGTGGTTTGGATCACATTTCGGGCCAAAATCCTCACACCACGACAAAGGTCCTCAATGAATATTTCCAAAATAGATTCCCCAATGGAGAAGGCGCTTCTATAAGGGTTATGGCCAGTAAAATCCTTACAGAATTAGGTGTCCTGGTCAGTTATCAGAAGATATATATGGCCATGGGAATTTCCAAGTACTTGGTTAGGGGGACACACGAGCATAGGTACGTAGTCCTCGATCCTACTATTACATGCTTGAGTCTACAAATCCTGGAAAAAAGACGACATTGCATGCTAATGAAAACAGAAGGTTCAAGTACTTTTTTGTATCCTATGGTGATTGGATTCAAGGTTTTCAACATTTGAGAAAAGGCATAGCCTTCGATGGTACCTTCTTGAGGAGAAGGTATAATGGAGTTCTTCTAGTGGCGGTGGCGCAGGATGTGGAGAATTACATCTTTCCTATCACTTTTTGTGTAGTGGACAAGGAATATGATGCCTCTTATGGATAATTTTTTGAACAACTGCAAAGCTACGTCAAAGATACCGAAGTGTTGTGTTTTGTTTTGGATAGGTATCCAAGTATTCCAAAGATGTGTTTAATTTTCTTCACTTCAGATCACTTTGGTAGTTGCATTAGGCATCTTTGAGAGAACATTCAGACCAACTTTCACAGCGAAAGGGTCATGAATCATTTTTATAGAGCAACTAAAGAGTATAGTAGATAGGAGTTTATAGACCATTTCAATCAAATAGCGGATATGCATCCCAAGGCAAAACAACATCTCATACGCATCAGTTTTGATAGATGGAGCCTGGCATTCTGTCTGGAAAATAGGTACATTCTTATAAATTTAATGTCTTGTTTGAGTTACAAGTTTAGTATGATGTCGTACTAAGTAATTCTTTTGTATAAGTACAATCTTATGACGTCAAACATAGATGAATCGGTGAATTCATTGTTTAGTGATGAAAAAGAATTTCCTATTCTGGCTTTATTTGAAATAATAAACAAGAAGTATGACCAATTTTTTCATGAAAGGAGTGTGGAAATAAAGGATGTAGGAACCCCATTTATTCGAGAAGAGGAAAAAATAATATGAACGAACATCAGTCTTGGGAAAAGGGTATTATCTCATCAAATAGCAAATTATAGGTTCAGTATCAATGGTCATGGTGATGTTACCACGTTCGATCTTCAAACAAGATCATGTACATGCAGAGTTTTGAACTTGGACAAAATACCCTGTCCAAATGCTATAGCAAAATATGGAACTAAACTTTATGAATACTTCTATCCATATTATTCGGTCGAAAAATATACAATGGCATATAGGGCGGATATTACTCCAGTGCCTCTCGAAGAATCTTGAGTTTTTCCTACAGAGATTTTGGGGATATTAATACTCCTTCATATATTGACCTATGCACTATCAAACCGGGAAGAAGGTCACATAAGAAGAGGCATGGAGTCGAAGAATCATTTCCATCAAGAAGAAACAACTTCTCCATATGTAAGAGCGCTGGCCATAATGGAACTACATGCCCGAATCATAATCCACCATAATCATTGTAATTACAAAAACCTGTGTTATTGTTTGTTGTGGACTTTTATATATTTAACTCATTATTGTGAATGTAAATATTGTAATTTACTTTATAAAATATCTTTTTAAATAACTTGCGCATCAATAAAAAGAGGAAAAATATGAACTAAATACAACATACCACTAAATTATTTTTAATAAATTACCCATCTGTTGCAACAGATGGACATTAGCTAGAAGAACAAAATACAGTTCATCAAATTGGAATGTTTTCATCCAACACATGGTCCATCTATTGAAAGAACTCGAAAGCCAAAATTTTCATTGCTACTAGATTCAAAATTGCTCCTTACGTCCAACCGTCGACATATTAACATGTTTAGAAAAAAATAGATAGAATGAAAATAAAATAAGAATTAAAAAGACAAAGTCAACCAAAAATAAATTTTTCATTAAACGAAAAATAAAATATATTAGGTATAGGTCCGATGTAGAAAAATTAAAATACATAACGTAAAAGAAAATAACACATTCTAATTATTATTATTATCATCATTATTATTATAATTGTCAGTCAGCCAATGTTAATCCGCAGTAGCATGGCCCTCATTATCCTCTGTATCTCTCTGAACATCCTTGCTCTCATGGTGGCTAACTCCCTCTGTAGGTCGTTAACCTGCTTCTGAAGTTCCCATACAGTGTCACGTAGAATAGCAATGTCCCAAAAAGGAACAAACATATCTATAAAGGAGTCTGAATGTAATATAATGTATACTACCAACTGGTGGATATACATAGAAAAAAACTTACCTCAATGAGAAAGGAATGTGCTCTTTGAATAGAAGTGTTTGAAGATGTAATACGAAAATACAAAATGCAAGAAATAAATAAAAGTGGAGTAGAATGAATATTAAGGAGGGAACTATTTATAGAGGATTGAATCTTAATATATTAGAAAAAAAGGCACGACTGTTTAGCTCTATTATTTTGATTACATTCAAATTGCTGGCTTTTTATTTTCTGTGAAAAGTCGCAACTTTTTCTTTTACACTAAACTTCTCACCTTTTCGAAATGGTTTAAGACTTAATAACACCTGTTATTATTGAGTCGTTGCAATAGATTGTCTATCTGTCGCAACAGATAACTCATTATCGCAATAAATTTACCATTTGTTAAAACAAATGGTCTGTATGCGAGCCATCAATTGTAACATATGGATTATCTATTGCGTTAGATTAACCATCTATTGGAGGAGATGTTTTGACTTCTTCTATCGGCTGATTCATCAGTTACAACACATGGCTAATTTGATTCATCAACTATTTTCAATTTGTTAGACAAAAAGTCATGACTGTTTACCTCTTTTTTTTATTGTCATCACATGCCTTAATTAATCCAAATTAGTGACTGTTTTATTATATAAATATATTTAAAAACAAAAAATGTGAAAAGTCACGACTTGTAGCACATATTTTTTTAACGGGAAACTACTCATTTGACATTGAATGTGGTTACCTTTTGAGCCTCCATAGTCTTGTACTTTACTTAAAGATGGGAAGTGAAGAATAGACACTATTTGATATTGGTTTGAAAAAATAAAGTGTGTGCAAATGAATTGATCCACTTTCATGCGTAGGAGTTATGTATTATTGATCAGGCTATAGTAACAAACACACATAAATTATAGTGATTTTTTGAATGTAGTTTTTTACTGATTAAACATTGATCCATCAAATAAGATTCTGTATTTTACAGTTAAGTTTGATAGGTGCAAACTAATAAGTATGAAGGGTTCCAAGACGGTGGTGTTGATACCCTATTATAATTTAATGACGATTTTTCTCATGTTTAGGACAAATTTATATGGATGGGTTATTCAAGGAGACTATTATACAGTAGAAGGTGCTTGGTAGAATACCTGTGTGGGAAGGGGGAGGCGGAGAAGACCATACATTATCTCAGACCTTGTTTATGTGGAAACATAGGGAAGCAAGTAAGGAACTTCTAGCGAATCTGGCCAATAAAATTGACTTGAGAGATGAAAAACTGAATGAGCTTCAAATGTGGAATTAAAATTCATCAGTCATTCTAGAAAAATAAAAATGCTTAAGAGGATCGGAGCTGGACACTTTGCTAGGGTCTACGAAAAGCGAGCGTGCCCTCAATGAAGACTCACAAAGTGTTGGACCAGAACTCTAAGGAAGCAGCTTGGCGAGCACAAGGGATGGGTAATATTTTCAATCAAGATTGAAACCTGAACCAACAACTCCAGAAGTAAAAATAAGGGTAGCCAAGTTGTCAATTTATGAAGTCTAATTTGCATCCTATGCCTTCTGTTTGTGGTTCTGACCAGGTCAATGACAGTAGAAACAAAAACGTCTGAAGTTGGACAGAAATATCATGCCTTGTTGTTTCCACTTTCTTTGATTCAAACAGAGCCTTAAAAAGAGGCATGGGATACAAGTTTAACTTCAGAAATTACCACCTTGGATTTATCCCTTATTTTTACATTAGGAGTTGTTGGTTCAGGTTTCATTCTTGACCGACAACCTAACCACCATCTGTTCTCGAAAAACTAAAACCTTAGAGTTCTGGTCCTACATTTTGTGGGTCTTCATTCAGGCCACACTAGTTAGTTGAAGTTCCCTAAAAAAATGCACAACTGTAATCCACTTCAACATTTTTCTTTTCAAAATGGACTAATGGATTTTCATTTTTTGACACACTTTCACATTTCTAGCTCATTCAATTTTTTCATTTTTCATGTCAATTTCATCAGCCAGTTTCTCTACACTTTCCTTCCAACCCTATTTTTCTTCTTTAATAAGTCTGAGTTAAGCTATGGTCTTCTCTCCCCCTCCCCCTCCCTGCACAAGTACTCTTCCAATAATGATCTTCTATGTAATAGTCTCTTCGAGTAACCCATCCATATAAATTTTGACCAAAGTAATAACTATATTCATTTTCGTTCTTATTTGTAGCTGTGCGAGGCTTCGGAGGCCTTTCAAAAGTCCATTGAACCCTTAAAATCAGTCTAATCACTATTTGAATATTTACACTGCAACCAAAAACTTGAACCCTTCTCCAAATTTGACCCAGAAACATTAGCAAAATCTTCACAAAACCATAATAGGGTATCGACACCACCTACTTGGTCCTCCAACCTTCCCAGTTTGAACCAAACAATTTTAACTATAAAATGCCATACCTTGTTTAAAAGATTAACGCCTAATAGGTAAATAACCAATTTTTACAAAATCAGTGTACTGGATTTGTATAATCATGATAGGTTGATCAGTAATACATACCTACCATATATGAAGTGGTTCCATCTGCAAGCAACTTATTCCTCTGAACACATCTTTACTCTAGCTTTTAATGCTGGTCGAGCAAAAGTTGATTAATTTTTACTTTATTTTATCTATAAAGAAGAGAAAAACATTTAATATTAAACAAGAGAAGAACAAAAAGTACATTACAAAAGGGTAACACAAACTTGAATGAATCAACAGATAACCCATCGGATAAAACAAATTCCCCATCTGTTCAATAGATGAGTCATATATTGCAATAGGCGATGAATCAGTGACAGTAGATAGATGAAATTCTACAATAGATCGGTCATCTATTGGAATAAATCAAACCAGCCTTGCTACTATTTTGATTTCTTCCAATAGTTGCTCCATATGTTCCAATAGCTCATTCATCAGTTACAATAACTGGGGAAACTATTGCAACAATGCCCAACACATCAACAAGTAATAAACAACACCATATGTTCCAGTACCATCATCAACACAAAAACCACGTGTTCCAACAACTCCAATACTCCCAACAACAGCACCTCCAAAGTAACCAACATCATATATAAAAAATGATACTAACAACAAAGCTTTTTAAGTTCACCCAATAGATGACTTTTTTTTTTGCATATTTAAATAAAAACAACAGTTCGTTCATTTAAGACTTAAAAGCCACCTTTCCTTCTATCATAGCACTTTTGGGGCATGTTTGTTCGATACTACTTCCCACAGTTTTACATTATAGAATCAGGACTCTCTAATACAGTCAAGTAGTCTCAGTAATAGAACTCAGATAGTTCTTTAGATTTTAAGACTGTCAGATATAGTCAACTCAGTTACACTACGAAACTCAGATAGTTCCATCAGATTCAGGACTATCAGCTACAGTCACCCATGCTATCAGTTATACTCAAATACAGTCATTCATGTTATCAGTCATGTCATGTTATCAGTATTCAGATTCAATAATCACGATATCACATTGTCAGTTACAGTTATGTAATTATGTATGCATTCTCACGCTCATGTTAGACAGTCAGCTATCATAAGTATGCATGTGAACCCTTCCATTTAGCCTACCTCACATGTATACTTGGTACATATGTATTGACGCATTCATGCTATGGTGCTTTCTTTTTATGTTACACCAGAGGTTCAGAGACATGAGTTCCAGATCAACAGTAGATTCCAGTTTCAGCAGTCAGAGTAGAAGTGAGTCCACATCCTTCAAGGACATAATGATTTTCTAGTACCTCATTGATTATCTTATTAGTTGGAGTTAGTTGGGGACATGTCCCATCAACTCCTTATTCATATTCTTCAGACAGTAGAGGCTTTGAGACTAGACATAGACTAGATACAGACTATCATGTTCAGACTTCAGTTTTTTCAATTTTGTTTTGGGTATTTTATTACCCCACAGAGATGTTATATCATTTAGTTATGTTAATATTAACCATTATGGCCTTTCAGTGTATGTTTCTGCATTATTAAGTTATCTTATATAGTATACAGGTACAGATATTAGTCATGGGTTAGTGTGTGGTCCCTCGGGGTCATAAGCACCGTATAGCATTTTGATTCAGCAAATCGGGTCATTACAAACTTGTTATCAGAGCCTAAGGTTTAATAGAGTCCTAGGAAGTCTGAAAGCCGCATCTATTAGAGTTTTGTATATGGGTGTGTTTCACGCCATATTTATGTGCAAGAGGCTATGAGATGTTTAAGAACAGTTTCCCTTCTTTCAGTATTCATGTCATGCCTGTGAGCATAATTACAAGTCAGTCTCTCAGTCTAATCCATTTCTCACTTTCTTCTATAGAACATGCCTCCTCAAAGAAGAAACGGAAATCAGTCAGCCTCTCAGCCCGAAGAACCTTTAGGCGATCATGTTTCTTATATGGAGTTTAGGACTGCATTTACCACTCTTATTCAATCATTCGTTGCTTATAATGAACGGCCAATAGTTATTCCAGCCAACCTAGTGGCTAACTCAGCTGTAGCTAGAATTTGGGACTTCACCCGAATGAATCCTCCAACCTTCCTCAGGTCTAAGGCAGATGAAAACCCTCAGGAATTCTTAGATCAAGTTTAGAAAGTGACAGATGCCATGAGGGTGACTACTGTTGAAAGTGCTGAGCTAGCTGCATACCAATTGTAGGATGTGGCTCATGCTTGGTTCAAATAGTAAAAGTCCGAAAGATCAGATGAAGTAGGTACTATGGAGTGGGAGGAGTTTGTTACTGCATTCTTTGATAGATTCTTTCCCTAAGAGCTTAGAGAAGACACAGTGCTAGAGTTCATTAACCTCAGGCAGGGCAATGTGACAGTGAAAGAGTATACTTTTTAAGTTTACTCAATTTACAAGGTATGCCCCTCATGTGGTTGTAGACAGTAGATCCAAGATGAGTAAGTTCACTTTAGGGGTGAACAACAGCGTGGTTAATAAGTGCAGATCCGCCATGCTGAACAGTGACATAACCTTAGCTAGACTTATGACCCATGCTCAGAAGATAGAAAACCAAAAAATTAAGCAGAGGGAAGAGCAGAATAATAGAGCAAAGACATGTAGTTTTAAATTTTCTCATCCTAAATTAGAAGAAGGAAACCGTTCTCAGTTTTGTCCTAAGTCATCAAATCCAACTACCTCTACAGCCAATGGTCCAGTTCCTAAGTTTAGAGAGGGTAACAAAGATAGAGTGCCAGGCTCTAAGTCCCAAGGCAATATTAGTAGTGCCCGCACCTATCCTCTTTGCCAGACTTACGGTAAGCACCATTAGGGTATTTGTAGAAAGGGTAGTGGCAAGCTAGGCCACAGAGTTAGAGATTATCCTCACCCAGGTCCTTAGGGTTAATAGAATCTCTCTTCAACTCCATCTGGTCGCCCAATTCAGTAGGGTTCCACTTCTAGTCGTACTAGCGGGCAACACCTAAATCGTCTTTATGCTCTTTAGACTCTACACGATCAGGAAAGTTCTCTTGATGTAGTTACTGGTACGTTACAGATCTTTCATATGAATGTTTACGCTTTGCTAGATCCACGAGCTTTCTTGTCTTTCGTTACTCTTTATATAGAAGTTAATTTCAAAATCAGTCCTAAAATTCTAGCAGAGCCCTTTTTAATCTCTACCCCAGTGGGTAAAACCATCATCGCCCGGCGGGTATACAGGAACTGCCCAGTTATGATATTTCAGAAAGTCACTTCAGTAGACTTATTCAAAATAGAGATGACTAATTTTGATGTCATTCTCAGCATAGATTGGATTCATTCCTGCTATGCCACAGTCCACTGCAGAAATAGAATAGTTCAGTTTCAGTTCTCAAATAAACCCATCCTAAAGTGGAAGGGTAGCATATCTACTTTCAGAGGTCAGCTTGTTTCCTACCTTCGTGCAAGAAAATTGATATCTAGGGGATGTGTTTATCATCTAGTTCATGTTAGAGATTCCAGTTCTGAGGCTCACAGTATTGAATTAGTCCCAGTAGTGAATGAATATTCAGATGTCTTTCCTAAAGATCTTATAGGAATTCCTCCCAAAAGGGAAAAAGACTTCGATATTGATCATCTTCCAGATACTCTACCTATATCTATCCCTCCATATAGAATGGCACCAACAAAACACAAAGAACTGAAAGAACAGTTAAAGGACCTCTTAGATAAGGGATTTATTAGACCCAGTGTTTCCCCGTGGGGTGCACCAGTCTTATTCGTGCGCAAGAAAGATAGTTCACTCAGAATGTGTATAGATTACCGTCAACTCAATAAAGTCATGGTCAAGAACAAGTATCCTATTACCAAAATTGATGACTTGTTTGACCAACTTTAGGGTGCCAGTTATTTATCTAAGATAGACCTCAGATCCAGCTATAATCAGCTCAAAATTAAAGAATGTGATATCCCAAAGACAGCTTTCCATACGCGGTATTGTCACTTTGAATTTCTAGTTATGTCATTTGGTCTTACCAATGCCCCAGTCACTTTCATGGACTTGATGAACCGTGTGTTCAAGAAGTACTTGGACATGTTCGTCATAGTCTTCATAGATAATATTTTGGTCTATTCCCACACTGAGCGTGATCATGCAAACTATCTCAGGATAGTACCCCAGACTCTCAGAAATATCAGTTATTCGCCAAATTCAGTAAGTGAGAATTTTGGCTAAGATCAGTAGCATTCCTTGGCCATATTATTTCTGGTGATGGCATTAGAGTAGATCCTCAAAAGACCAAAGTAGTAAGAAACTGGCGTTGCCCTATCTCTCCATCAGATATTAGGAGTTTCTTGGGTCTTGCTGGCTATTACAGATGGTTTATTGAGGGATTTTCTTCTATTGCATCTCCTATGTATATATTGACTCAGAAGAAGGTCAGGTTTCAGTGATCAGATCCATGTGAGAAGAGTTTTCAGGAATTAAAGACTCGACTCACCTCAGTTCCAGTTATTGCATTACCAGATGGTTTAGATGGTTTTGTAGTATATTGTGATGCATCTAGAATCGGTTTAGGTTGTGTCCTCATACATCATGGTAAGTTCATAACCTACGCCTCCAGACAGCTTAAACCCCATGAGAAAAATTATCCTACTCATGACCTTGAGTTAGCAGCCGTAGTATTTGCCTTAAAGATTTGGAGGCATTATCTCTACGGAGTTCATACAGACATCTTCACACATCATAAGAGCCTTCAGTATATCTTTTCTCAAAAGGATCTCAATCTCCATCAGAGAAGGTGGTTAAAGCTCTTAAAAGATTATGACATGAGTGTCCTCTATTATTTGAGCAAGGCCAACATAGTGGCCGACACTCTCAGTAGACTGTCCATGGGTAGTATTTCTCATATTTATGATAGTAACAAGAAGTTAGTCTAGTAAGTCCACCAGCTTGCTAGACTAGGCGTTCGTTTAGTCGACTCTTCATAAGGTGGTGTGTGTGTTCATAGTAGTTTAGAATCATCTTTAGTTTCCGATGTGAAAGAAAAGCAAGATAAGGATCCTAGCCTTGTCAAGCTAAAAGAGTTAATTCAGAATCAGAAAATAGAAGTTTTCTCCCAAGGGGGAGATGGTGTTCTTCGTTGTCAGGGTCATCTCTGTGTTCCAGACATAGGTGACTTAAGGCATCGAATTCTTGCAGAAGCACATGGTGTGTGTTACTCTATTCATCCAGGGGCCACTAATACGTACCGCGATTTGCAGGATATCTATTGGTGGAGTGGGATAAAAAGAGATGCTGCAGAGTTTGTGGCTAAGTGATCTACATGTCAGCAAGTTATGATAGAGCATCAAAAGCCTATTGGTCCTATGCAGGACTTTAGTATTCCTACTTGGAAGTGGGAAGTTGTGAATATGGACTTCATGATGGGTTTTCCTCGAACTCGTCGTCAGCATAATTCAGTCTGAGTTATTATAGATAGAATGACCAAATCATCTCTTTTTCTTACAGTTCATACCTCTTATTCTGCTGAGGATTACGCTAAACTCTACATCAAAGAGTTGGTCAGATTGCACAGTGTTCCATTATCTATTATCTTAGACAGAGGTACCCAGTTCACCTCTCATTTTTAGAAAGCATTCCAAAAGGATCTTGGTACCTAAATTCATCTCAGTACAACCTTTCATCCTCAGACAGATGGTCAAGCAGAAAGGACAATTCAGACATTGGAAGATATGCTAAGGGCGTGTGCAATTGATTTCAATGGAAGTTGGGATGACCACTTGCCTTTGATTGAGTTTGCATACAATAACAACTATTATTATAGTATTCAGATGGCTCCATTCGAAGCTCTCTATGGTAGGAGATGTAGATCTGTAATTGGTTGGTTCGAAGTTAGTGAGGCCTTAGTCATAGGTCCTGACTTAGTATTCGACACCTTAGAGAAAGTTTAGTTAATTAGAGAAAGACTCCAGGCTACTCAGAGTTGACAAAAGTCTTATGCAGATGTTCATAGAAAATACCTCGAGTTTGAGGTTGGTGATCATGTCTATCTAAAGATCTCTCCCATGAAGGGAGTGAAGATATTCGGCTAGAAGTGAAAGCTCAGTCTCCGATATATCGGTCCCTTTAAGATTCTCCGTCATTTCGACAAGGTAGCTTATGAGCTTGAATTGCCTTCAAATTTAGCCTCAGTTCATCCAGTCTTTCATGTCTCTTTGCTCAAGAATTGTATAGGTGACCCATCAGTTGTAGTCCCTATTCAGAGCATTGATGTTCAGAACAACCTCTATTATGAAGAGATTCCAGTTGAAATCTTAGACTATTAGACTCGTAGATTGAGGAACAAAGAAGTCCCTCTGGTTAAAGTTCTTTGGCGAAATCAGTCTGTTGAGGGAGCTACTTAGGAAACAGAAGCAAATATGCGTACCAAGTATCCTCACGTCTTCCCCACCAACTCAGATCAAGCTCAAGGTAATAGTTATCCTTAAGCTTACTCAGTTTCATGATTAGTGTACATCACTAACTTAGTATTCAGTCTCATGTTCATGTTCCCAAGATAAACTTGGTATCAAGTACCAGCACATATGCAGTCATGCATTCATGTATCAGATCAGTTATATAGCTATGCATCAGACATGCATTCTCATTGTGAGAAAACTTAGTTCTTTAGAACTTTCAGTTATGCATTTATGAATTAGTTACGCATGCATCAGATATGCATGTTCAGTATGTTATGTTGAAATTGTCAGTCACGTCCATCATGAGATCAAGTTCCAGTTATTCATGTTCATCTCATTGTTTCCCCTCTCAGTCAGTCTCATTCGAGGAAGAATGTTCTCAAGGGAGAGATATTGTAATACCCGTGCTTTTTATTAGCTTGAAAATCATCTCAAGGAAGTTAAAACTTACTTTAAAATAATAATTCATTCTTATACACATGGCATTTCCATAATTTTCAGTTCCTATCACATGGGAAATTGAATAAGCTTTCCATCGATATATAATTTGCCCAAATCCGACACTCGGGCGAAGAGTTTGGTCCTTTTTAGTGAAACAGTGTTTGACTTGAGCCTTCAGCACGTCGCGAAGATAGCTCAAATGACAATTGTCGATTTCCAACGTTGCTCCATGATACTGGTACGTCACTCCAAACTTCCAGGTTGTAGACAAGGTGGCAACATAATAGCTCCGCGTTGCGCCACCGTGCAGGTTCCCAATTATCAATTTCCAGTGACACGGTGCGATAACGCCACATCGCACCAAAGAACCAATTCGGGAAATTTTAATGAAAATTTAATGACGTGTCCAGGATTAAAAGGGTCAACTTCCTACCCCTATTTAATCCCTTTAACATGTGATTCAACTATATTTCACCCAAAACATATTAATTTCTCTCAAGTTTCTCTCAAAAACAAGCTAAGGTTTTCATAGAAGATCCAATTTCTAGAAGGTTTCATCATCAATATTCATGAAATCATGATCTAAGGTATGTATAGTGTTCATTCATGGACTCCTTTCATCCATGAAGTCCAAGAATTCTTTTTAACTACAATTTATGGATTTTCTTCATATTTTCATGCTTTGTATGTTCTCTTTCATGTTGATAAATGTGAAATTGGATTCTACTCCATGATTGTTGATAGTTTCTATGTGGTTTTAATTACTATAGCCATAGATTCATGCATCCCTAAGATTTGAACCCTTGAATGACGAAATTAGAATTGAATAATGATGTTGACATGTACTATGCCTGTCATATGTTTGATTAAATGCCTAGATGAAGGAATATTGTCTAACTAGCATGATATCATGAAATCCCCATGTATGTACAAGTTCATGCCTATTACATGTTTGATGAAGCACTCCTATAAATGTAGTATGTATTTTTATACTAGTAAAGTCTTCAAGTAAATCATGCTATGCCAGTTTCCTTCGATTGAGTCCTGAGGGTACTTGTACCCAAAATATTAGCTATGTTCCTAGAGCTATGTCATGTTTTTCACAATACTCTCAGTCAAGCTATGAACTCATAGACTTCATATAGTCTTATGAATCAGGAAAAATCTCCATAATCTCATGACTTAGTCAGTTGGTAGATATCAGTAGTATTTCGTCAGCCACGGAAATTTAGTAACTCATTCCATGCTCAGTTCAGTTCAATAAATCATGTTCAGTGTCCATTCAGATAGGAGTAGGAATTAGTAATGAGTGAACCCAAGGATGGGGACTCACCAGTTATACGAGGGTATGATTCCTAGAAGCAATCCTTGCGTTCCAGAACTATATAGCCAGTATAGGTTGAGACATCGTAACCCGTTATATGAGGGTAGATAAGGTGGCTTAACCTGTTATGTGAGGGTTCCCACCATTCTCGCTAGAGTTACCTGTTATATAAGAGTTACTCACATGATGTCCTTACCAGTGGTGCGGTATTAACACTCTTCCAATCAGGACATAGATTATATCCTAGCTCAGTTATCATAGCACCTTTAGGGTATGTTGGTTAGATACTACTTCCCATAGTTTTATGTTACAGAATCAGGACTGTTAAATATAGTCAATCAATCTCAGTAATAGAACTCAGATAGTTCTTCAGATTTTAGGACTGTCAGATACAGTTAACTCAGTTATAGTATGGAACTTAGATAATTCCATCAGATTCAGGACTGTCAGCTACAGTCATTCATGTTATCAGTTATACTCAAGTACACTCATTCATGTTATCATTCATGTCATGTTATCAGTATTCAGATTCAGTAATCATGATATCACATTTTCAGTTATAGTTACGTAATTATGTATGCATTCTCACGTTCATGTTAGACAGTCAGCTAACATTAGCATGCATGTGAAACCTTGCATTTAGCCTACCTCACATGTATACTCGGTACATATATATTGACGCATTCGTGTTATGGTGCTTTCTTTTTATTTTACACCATAGGTTCAGAGACACGAGTTCTAGATTAACAGTAGATTCTAGTTTCAACAGTCAGAGTAGAATTGAGTCCTCATCCTTTGAGGATATAATAATTTTCTAGTACCTCATTGGTTAGATTATTAGTTGGAGTTAGTTGGGGACATGTCCCATCAAGTCTTTATTCAGATTCTTCAGACAGTAGAGGCTTTCAGACTAGATACAAACTATCATGTTTGGACTTCAATATTTTCAGTTTTGCTTTAGGTATTTTATTACCCCACAAAGATGTTATATCATTCAGTTATGTTCAGTATTGAACCTTATGGCCTTTTAGTGCATGTTCTGCACTATTACGTTATCTTATGCAGTATACAAGTACAAATATCAGTCATTAGTTAGTTTGTGGTCCCTCAGGGTCATGAGCACCATGTAGCATTTTAGTTCAGCAAATTGGGTCACTACAGTAATATTTTTTATCGTCTTAGTATTTTATCTTTTTTTATCTCGACCAGGAAATAAGGAAATTTCTTTAAAATAAAAATAAATCTTAAAACATATTAAGTCATACTTTGCAACAGATGAAAATTTCTATTTGAAAATTTCCAACGGCTCAATCATCTATAGCAACAGATGGCAACACCTATTTTATAATTTATAATAGATAGTTAATCTATTGCAATAAATAACTTAATTTGTTTTATAAACTCCAACATATAAGTCATCTGTTGCAACAGGTTAAACATTTTTTTCATATAATTTCAATTGAGTTCATATGTTCTAACTATAATTTCAATTGATTTAGATAGAACTAGGGGTCAGTTCATACAGTAAAGTACAACTTCAGTTGAGTCTTTTGGTAATTGCATAATATTGGTATTACATTTCTCCCGACCTGAGTCGTTGATCGATCACTTTGAGTTGAAATGATTCTTATTACCTTATTGTCAAGATAATACCTAAATTGATTTATCTAGAACTAGGGGTGAGTTCATAGGGTCAATAACAACTTCGATTGAGTCTTTCGCAATTACATGATGTTGGTATTGTATTCCTCCCGACCTGAGTCATCGATTGATCACTCTGAGTTAAAATGATTCTTATTACTTAATTATCAAGATAATAGCTAAATAGAGTTAGCTAGAACTATGGGTGAGTTCATAGGGTCAGCTATAATTTTAATTGAGTCTTTGGCATTTACATGATGTTGGTATTGTGTTCCTCCCGACCTGAGTCATCTATCAATCAGTTTGAGTTGAAATGATTTGTATTACCTCTTTGTCAAGCTAATTCCTAAATTGATTTAGCTAGAACTAGGGGTGAGTTCATAGGGTCAACTACAACTTTAATTGAGTCTTTTGGCAATTTTATGATGCTAGTATTGCGTTCCTCCTGACTTGAGTCATCGATCGATCACTTTGAGTTGAAACATTATTATTACCTCATTGTCAAGATAATACCTAAATTGATTGAGCTTGAACTAGGGGTGAGTTAATAGGGTCAGCAACAACTTTAATTGAGTCTATTGGCAATTGCATAATGTTGGTATTACACTTCTACCAACCTGAGTCGTCGATCGATCACTCTAGGTTGAAATGATTCTTAATACCTCATTTTCAAGATAATACCTTTTAGAACTAGGGGTGAGTTCATAGGGTCAACTGCACCTTTAAATAAGTCTTTTGGAAATTGGATGATATTGTTATTGCGTTCTTCCCAACCTAACTCGTCGATTGATCACTTTGAGTTGAAACAATTCTTATTACCTCATTGTCATACCAATACCTAAATTGATTTAGTTAGAACTAAGGGTGAGTTCATAGGGTCAACTACAACTTGAATTGAGTCTTTTGACAAGTACATGATGTTGGTATTACATTCCTCCCAACCTAAGTCATCGATCAATAACTATGAACAGAAATGATTCTTATTACCTTATTGTCAATATAATACCTAAATTTATTTATTTAGAACTAGGGGTGAGTTCATAGGGTCAACTACAACTTTAATTTATTCCTTAGGAATTGCATTATGTTGGTATTGCATTCCGCCCTGCTTGAGTCATCGATTGATCACTCTGAGTTAAAATGATTCTTATTACCTCATTGTAAAGCTAATACCTAAATTGATTTATCTAGAACTAGTGGTGAGTTCATAGGGTCATCTACAACTTCAATTGAGTCTTTTAGCAATTGCTTGATTTTGGTATTGGACTCCTCTCAACTTGATTTGTCGATCGATCACTTTGAGTTGAAATGATTCTTATTACCTCATTGTCAAGCTAATACCTAAAGTTGATTTATCTAAAACTAGGGGTGAGTTCATAGGTTCAATTACAACTTCAGTTGAGTCCTTTGGCAATTGCATGATATTGGTATTGCGTTCCTTCTGACCTGAGTCGTCGATCGATCACTCTGAGTTGAAATGATTCTTATTACCTCATTGGCAAGCTAATATCTAAATTGTTTTATCTAGAACTAGGGCTGAGTTCATAGGGTCAACTACAACTTCAATTGATACTTTTGGCAGTTACATGATGTTGGTTTTGCATTCGTCCCAACCTGAGTCGTCGATCAATCACTCTAAGATAAAACAATTCTTATTACCTCATTATCAAGCTAATACCTAAAATTCATCAATGTTCCAGTTGAACTTAATACACTTTATTATTGAGGGATAGTTAAAAATTATGCATATCTTTTAAAATTTTAAAAAATAATTAAGATCAATTGAACCAACTTAGTAATTTCAAAACTTGTCATTCTTTTCCAAAATACAAATCAACCCAAACAAATCTTCCATTTGTAGGAAAAACGTTTTATTGTTTAAATCTCGAGTTCTTTCTCTTTTCTCTCTCTCAACAATATAGACAATAACTACTCAACAAATTGCTCAACCCTTCACAACAGATTAATTTTCTTCTAATTTCTGACTAAATAGGTGTTATTTTAGACTTCATTCTTGCTTGTATCCATTATTTTCTCTATCTTCATAGTTAAAAGAGTTTGAGAAGAGTTCTATATTTGTTATTTTTTTTCTAAAAATTAGGTCTTTTAAGTTTATGATAAAAAAGAAGACTTTTATTTGTATTATCTTCGAGAGTGGGTTTATAATTTTGATTTTTGATAGTAAAATCATAGGAAGAACCCGAGAAAACCCTAGTTTTTATCGCAGTGTTCTGTTGACTGTCGTGGCATTGTTAGATGGTGTTTGTGGTATTTGGGGTCATGGTGGTGGTTGTCGTGGTGGCACAGGTGGTGTTTGTAGTGGCTGTTAGTGGCATATGTTGGTGGTGTTGGTAGTTTTGTGGTGGCTGTTGGTGGTATCGGTATTGGTGGTTTTTGTAATGTTTTTTTTAAAATTTATGCATACATCAATTATAATATAATTTTTATTTATATGTTGTTTGTAGGTAGTACATATCTCCCTAAAGAAAAGAAAGTGAAAGTGGATCAACTTCTGACCACCTAACAAAAAAGGCTACAGTAGTACATAGTGATTTGTAGGAGCTTCTTAAACAATCTAAGTCAGGGAAAACTGAAGCTGAGGAAAGTTATGAAAATAATATTAAGGGAGGTGGACAAGGGTCTGTAGATGGTGATGAGGAAAATGAAAGTGAAGAGGAGGAAGTAGAAGATAAACAAAAAGAGAAGGGAGAAAAAATTCAGAAAGAGGATGATAATGCATCACCAATGATCCGTGAATTAATATCAAAATCCTAGCATGAGGCTATCATAACTGTTAGTATTGACAGGTTCAAGTTACAATATCGATAGATGACCCTACAGAACTAATTGGTGATCTTGTACTTAAATGTCAGTTGGGGAAACCTTTTGACGAATTTAAGAATATTATGAAGAATGAAAACATAGAAGGACTTTTTAAGAAGAGCTACTTTGGACACTTTTTTGAGCTGCCTGAGATCCATACTGTCCATTTCAATGAGCATGGTATATGTATTCTCAAGCTCAGGATCAAGTACGTAGGGGATGATAAAGATTTGAAGGAGGG
This sequence comes from Capsicum annuum, assembly GCF_002878395.1. NCBI lineage: Eukaryota > Viridiplantae > Streptophyta > Magnoliopsida > Solanales > Solanaceae > Capsicum > Capsicum annuum. The sequence continues at coordinate 171,916,133 of NC_061120.1, read as the reverse complement.
GGGAAACGATGGATGAAATTTGGAACAACTATTATGGCTTACCAGTTTGTTTTTGCTTGAAAGAGTTTGTCATAGTAACGGGTTTGAGAGGCGATCATCCAGAAGCACCTCTTACCAAGGAAACACCATGCAAAATATCCAAGGCAAGCAAGACAGCCAAACCACCACCATTACATAGTGGTAATCATTGTCCCAGTGACTACATACCAAAACCAAACCACCTACAAAAACCAACAAAATGAAACAATAGATGGGTTGTTGGACATTGCTGGACATAGGTGCAAAGTCAATAAGTTTATAAAACATCTCGAGTATAAAACCATACCAAAGAAGTACAGGACAAAGCTGTGCTTAGTGTTTTTTTTTATTCTAATATATTGGCAAAAAATGTCAACAAAGTCATAGAAGATGATTTGTTGAAGCTTGCTGAGGATTTTGAGAAATTAAATAATTATCACTGGGATATGACAGCTACTACTTGACTGTCAAATATTTACTGACAAAGCTATCCCTAAAGATGATCACATTATATGGCTTTCCTTCGGCTTTCATGGTAAATTTAATCACTATTTGTTTACTCACCATTAATTTATATTGAATAATTATTAAGAATTGTTTTGTTTGCCTCCAATTTACATATTTTAGGCTTGGATATGTGAAGCCATTTCTCACCTACGAAAGCAGGTCAAGGATTACCCAGATGAGGTTTCTCATCCAACGTTCCTTAGGTGGTTGGCTCCAAAGAGTAACATAAGAATTAAGGAGGATAATATCTTTAACCCTCTAGATGATACAGTACGTGTTCTTTCAAGTATAATAATTTGACTCAAAGAAAGATATTGAAATATATGTGCCATATGTTGTGACAGATGGGTCATCTTTTATCATAGATTACTGTGTACTACAATTGGTACAATAGATGGGTAATCTGTTGTGATAGACGATCCATATTTTGTAATAGATTAACCATCTGTTGCTCTAGTTCTCTGAACCAGACTTAACAGATTACCCATCAACTACAAATTAGGAAATAGACGGGTAATCTGAAGTAACATATTGTGCTGTTATGACAGGCAGATCAGCTATTGCAATAGATAGATCATCTATTGCATAAGTTCTGTCCACTACAATTGGTACAACAAATGGGTAATCTACTGCAACAGATAATTCATATTTTTTATCAGATTACCCATCTGTTGCTTTGGTTCTCTGAACCAGACTCAATAGATTACCCATCTACTACAAATTATGCAACGCATAAGTAATCTAATGAAACATATTGTTAATCTATTGTGATAAACAGATCAGCTGCTATGATAGAAATATCATCTATTTCATAAGTTGTCTATGTTACCATTTGTACCACCTCGAGTCTTTACCCTGGACGCTATATAGTGCTTACAACCCCGAAGGATCACAAGCTAACCTATGATTGGTATCTGATATGAGCACTACATAATATTACTAAAATAAATATGGAAATTAGGCTGAAGTCATCATAAGGTTCATAACTAAAAAAAAATATAGAATACTGATAAATGAATACTGAAAAACTAAATATCTATCTGAAATAATCTAGACTAAAAGCCTCTAATTGTCTTAATATGGAGTTGATGTGACAAGTCCCCAACTAACTCTGTCTACTGAATATGCTGAACTACTAAAATACTAAAATGATAACTCTGTCCTCGAACTTTGAGGACTCATGACTAAATCTGCTATTGATAGTCTAGGCAACTAAGTACGGTTAGGAGCTTGTGCATCTGAACCTATGATATAAGACATCCTAGCACAAAATAAAAAGTATGCGTCAGTACTCTGAATGTACTGGTATAGTAAGTGAGGTAAGACTGAATGCATGGGTTCATGACTGAATAGGAGTTCATGACTAATTGAACATGCCATAAAACTTAGTATGCAATACTGCACAAATACAAGTATACTATTTCTGACATTAAACTAAAGCTGAGTATTGAGTTCTGATAACTAGTCAATTAATATCTAGGATTACTGATAACTGGGTGACTGTATCTGACAGTCTTGATTCCGTAGAACTTAACTGAGTTCTATACTGAGACTAAAACTGAAATTGTAACTATGGAAGTGTTCATCTAACTAATATACCCCAATTATAAACTAAGTTGGGGTCCAACCTGTGGCCCCAGTTGGAAGGGTGTTAGCACCTTGCCAAAGGATACTAATAATGCTAAGTCAACCTAATTCTAGCAAGAAGACTCATGAAAGGAATGTATATAATTTCTTCAACCCTAGTCTGGAAGGAGGATGACATATCGTACGCTTCCAATGTAGTTCTGTAATACAGGGATAGCTACTAAGGTTCAAACCCTCGGCTAGCGGAAATACCCCATAGCTGGGTTCACTCGGTAATGAATCCAACTCTTAACTGAATAGAACCTTAACTAATTTGTAAACTGTACTAGGATTGACAGAACTGAAACTAATTGTGTTGACAGACTGAAATGGACTGAGTTCACTGAGTTCTATAACTGACTGGGTTCTACTATTCATGACCTTACTGAGACTATTCTATAGCTACTATAATTCTAGGTATTCAGCTAGATTTCTGGTAATATATACCCCCAGTACTTGATAGCATAAATAATAATAAGTCATGGAAATTTCTTGAAATATAAAAAATAGTCAATTGTCCACAGTGTAATCACTGAGACGTTTTTTTAATATTCAGACTTGTACATGAATGGGAATACATGCTTACAAATCATAATTTCCCAACTACATTCACATAGATATTTCATCAAACACTTAAAAGGCATAGCTCTATCATGGGAGTAATTTTTAACATATAGTTCTGGCATGAATTCATCATTTAGATCACCAATGATTCACAATGCACAATTAGTTCACTTAGGCATTTTGGCAAACGCATGGGAGGCATAGCCTTATACTTGGGCATGAACAACATGTTAATTCATCATGACTACCAAAATCAATTCATAATTCAAGGATTTCAATATAATAAAATCATAATTCAACTCACACGCTAACATAATTTCATGTAACTCATAAAAGATAACAACTTAAAACCGATATAACCCAAACATGAACATAATTTAATTCATAACATGGAAATGATAATTCAAGTTTTGAAAAGGGGTTCTTGAACTCCAAGGGTGAAAGGAAACCCATGGATGAACACTTAACATACCTTGATTGTTAATTTCGTGAAGAATGAGGTGAGTTTCTTAAGACTTGATTCTTGATCTTGATGAAGCAAGGGCTTGTTCTTGAGATAATTTTGTGAAAAAGATGATCAATTATGCTATTTGGGGCTTTAATCCTGTGTTATTGACCTATTGGGTGAATGAAAAATGACCCATTTTCCCTTTAAATATGGAGCCAAATTGCAGGAAAATATATGAGCCGGACTATCCAGGGCACCGCGGTCTCTGGAGCACTGCTCTAGGCAAGGCGCCGCAGGCTCTGGAGTGCCACTCTGGGCGTGGCTCTGGGGCTTATCGCCTCGAGCTATTGTTTTTGAGTTCCAAACACGCCCTTATGCTAATCCAAAAATTCCAAATCTCACCCAGATGTATTATTAACTTCCCCGATTACAAATCAACTTAAAAACTTTCTGATGTCGGTAAGGTCATAAATAAATTCATCAAAGTTTGAGGGTTTTAGAAATGACTAAGTCCTAACACTTAGCTGATATTTTCTAAGTCTGGGACTTCTCATGGTATGCTTTAAAGGAGTCAAATGATGAGGATTTTGTGAGGTCTTATAATATCTTCCCCTTGAGAACATTCGTCTTCGAATGGGATTGACTGAACTGAGGGGAACTGTTGAACTGTACTCACTAACATGACTAAATTTTAGAGACATGACATATGACAAAACTTTTTCATGAATGCATGAATGATATGAGAATGTTATGCTGTTGTAACTGAGCATGTAGTAGAGTAAATTTTAAGGAAGACTATTACCTTAGGACGATTCTAAGTTTGCGGAGAAGAGGTAAGGATACTTGGTTTGCATATCTGCCTCTGCTTCCCAAGAAGACCCCTAAACTGACTAATTCCGCTAAATAACTTTGACCAAAGAAACTTCTTTGTTCCTTAGTCTGTGAATCTGACGATCAATGATTTTGACTGGAATTTCCTCATAAGAGAGACTTCTCTATGTAACGCCCCAATTTTCTTAACCGGAATGCAACACGGTGCTAGCAGTCCTGAAGGACCACCAGCTAACCCATGACTGATATTTTTACTCAAGCACTGCAATATATATAAATATAATATAACAAGATGCAGAAATACTGCAAGGCCAAAAGGTTCACATTTGTAAATCTAGTAAAAACAATATCTGGATAATATGGTACCACAATACAAAAACTAAAACAATGTCTGAAACATCTAATCTGAAAATCCTATAGTCTAAAAGCCTCTAGGACTGTCTGAATAAAGAGTTGAAGGAACATGTCTCCAAATAACTCTGCATAATGAACTGATAAAGCAATAAAATAATAGTGTCCTCTAATGATGAGGACTCACTACCGACTATGAGTACTGAAACTGGAATGCTACTGATGCTCTGGAGCTGGGACTCGTGCTTCTGAACCTATGGCATAATAAAACACAATAATGCGAATATATCAATATAACTGAAAGTACTGAGTATGCAAATGAGGTAGGTTAAATGCAAAGGGGTTCATATGTATAAACAATTGTAACTAACTTACTAACATGAATGTGGGAATACATGCATGAAAAACGTAACTGTAACTATAACTGAGTACATAAAAATGCTGACTACTGAGTCTGAATGCTGATAAACTATAATACTGATAGCATGACATAACTGATATTGAGCGCCTATATATGACAGTATAAGTTTTGATGGAACTAGCTGAGTTTTGTACTGAGCTGAGTTGACTGTATCTAATATTCCTGAATCTAAATAACTATTTAAGATCTTTTATTAAGACTGATACTAAAACTGAGAATATGGGAATTAGTTATCTAACCGATATGCCCCAAATAAAGCAATATAGCTGAGTTGGGGTCAAATCTGTAACCCCAATTTGAAGGGTGTCAGTACCGCACCACTGGTAAGGACAAGCTGTGAGTAACCCTCATCTGGCAAGTACTCTAAGAAGAATGGTGGGACCCTTATCTGACAGGTTAAACCATCTCATCGACCTCCATCTAACAGGTATGATATCTCAACCTATGCTGGCTACGTAGTTCTAGAATGCAAGGATTGCTTCTAAGAATCACACCCTATACTGACAGGTGAGTTCCTATCCTTGGGTTTACTCGGTGCTGAATCCTACTTCCAAATTATAGACCCTGAACATGACTAACTAAATTGAGTTTACTGGATTCTGTTAAACGACGGAATGATACTGAGATTACTGAATTATTGAGAAGTTTCCTGATTCTTAAGACTGATTGAATTGTACGAAGCATGGATTAACTGAGAGTATCTTTGAAACATGACATGGCTCTAGGCAAACAATTATATTGTTTGGGTACAAGTACCCCCAGGACTCGATAGAAGGAAACTGACACAACATGACATTCTTGAATACATGGCCAACTTCAATCAATTCATAATACACTAATTAGGGATTTTCATAAGTCACTTGATAATCAAAATAATAATTCACAACATAATCTTGAGACATAACAATGACTATATGCTCATAAGACATTTCATCAAACAACTTGCATGCATTGACTTATGTAATATTGGGGATTTCATGTTTACATGTTATAATGACAACATTCCACTCACATAACCACTTTTTCAAATATAGAGGGACAATGCTTTGGTTATAAAACAGATTCTACACCTAATTATCATGGATACATCAATCAACATAGAACTTGGAAGAGTTTTATCATGAACAAGACATAACATCACATACTAGGATCAAAGGTTAAAAATTTGTAATCAAAACATTGAATTAAACTCAATAACAATATGAAATTCAATTTCAATTCACATGAATCATGAAAAACTCATAAATACGTAGTCCTTGAATTTAGAAAAGGATTCTAGAACTCTATGGGTGAAAGGGGCCCATAGATGAACACTTTGAATATCTAGAATCATAGATTCTTGAAGTTCTTGAAGACTCTTGAAGGGATTCTTGAGATTGATTTTGAAATTTAGAGCTAGGGTTCTTGTTCTTGAAGAGAGAGAAAGTTATTTGATTTAGGGAAAAGTGAATAATGAAGGTTTTAGATGTTTTTAGGGCTAAAATCCCGCATCTAGGTGGAATAAAAATCATGGGAAAATACTGTCTTAACCCTGGGTACAACCTGAATTTTTCATTAAACATTCCCGACCTGGACCGTTGGCGCGATGCGCCACTATCGCGCCAGTCTACTTGAAATTGACAATTATGAATCTGGCTGGTAACGAAATACGAAGCTATCATGTTACCACTTTGTTTGCAACTTGGAAGTTTAGCACGATGTGGGGACATCACAGAGATTCACTAGAATTTGACGAATGTCCTTTTTACTTGTGGCGCGATGCGCCACTGACCGAAATGGTATTACTTTGTGATGAGGACTTAAAATATTCCTAACTTCTTACCCGGTTATTGGATTTAGGCGAATTTGGTATTGATGGAAAGATTATTTAATTTCCCAAACAACTAAATATGGAGGAAACCATTCTTATTTTCATCCTAATTTTAGAGATGACGACAGAGATAGAGCACCACGCTCTAAATCTTAGGGTAGTATTAGCAGTGCCCGCACTTATCCTTTTTGTCAAACTTGTGGCAAGCACCACCAGGGTATTTGTAGAGCTGGCAGTGGTATTTATTTTAAATGTGGAAAGCCAGGACATAGAGTTAGAGATTGTCCCTAGCCAGGTCCACAATTTTAGCAAAACCATTCCTCAGCTTAGTCCGGTCGCCTAAATCAGCAGGGTGCCACCTCCAGTGCTACTAGTAGGCAACGCCCAAACAGACTCTATGCTCTCCAAATCCGAAAGGATCAGGAAAATTCTCCTGATGTAGTTACTGGTATGTTACAGATCTTTCATGTTCATGTTTATTCTTTGCTAGATCCAGGAGCTTTTTTGTCTTTTGTTACTCCTTATATAGCAGCCGATTTTGGAGTTAGTCCCAAAATTCTAGATGAGCCCTTCTTAGTATCTACCCTAGTGGGTAAATCCATCACATCTAGATGGGTATATAGGAACTTTCTGGTTATGGTTTCTCAGAAAGTCACTTTTGTAGACTTAGTCGAATTAGGGATGACTGATTTTAATGTCATTCTCAGCATAGATTGGCTTCATTCCTATTATGCCATAGTTTATTGTAGAAATAGAATTGTCCAGTTTTGGTTTCTGAATGAATCCATCCTTGAGTGGAAGGGTAGTACTTCAGCATTCAGAGGTCATCTTGTTTCCTACCTACGGCTAGGAAAATGATATCCAAAGGTTGTATTTATCATCTTGTGCAAGTTAAGGACACTAGTTCTGAAACTCCTAGTCTTGAATCAGTCTTAGTCGTGAATGAATATTTAGATGTCTTTCCTGATGGTCATCCAGGAATTTCTCCCGAAAGGGAAATAGACTTCGGCATTGATCTTCTTCGAGGCACTCATCCTATATCTATTTTACCATATAGAATGACACCTGGAGAACTGAAAGAATTAAAAGAACAGTTGAAGGATCTCTTAGATAAGGGATTCATGAGACCCAGTGATTCCCCATGAGGTGCACCAGTTTTATTTGTGCAAAAGAAAGATGGTTCTCTTAGAATGTGCATAGACTATCGTCAGCTTAATAAAGTCACAGTCAAGAAAAAGTATCCACTTCCTAGAATTGATGACTTGTTTGACCAACTTTTGGGTGCCAGTTACTTCTCCAAAATAGACCTCAGATCCGGCTATCATCAGCTCAGAGTTAGAGAATGTAATATTCTGAAAATGGCTTTTCAAACTAAGTATGGTCACTTGGAATTCCTAGTAATGTCCTTTGGTCTTACTAATACCCTAGCCATTTTCATGGACTTGATGAATCATGTGTTCAAGAAGTACTTGGACATATTTTTCATAGTCTTCATAGATGATATTCTGGTCTACTCCTGCATTAAGCGTGATTATGCAAACCATTTCAAAACAATTGTTCAGACTCTCAGAGATCATCAACTATTCTCCAAATTTAGTAAGTACGAATTCTGGCTAAGGTCAGTAGTATTCCTTGGTTATATCATTTTCGGTGATGGCATTAGAGTTGATCCTCAAAAGACCGAAGTAGTGAGAAACTGGCCCAGACCCATATCTCCATCAGACATCAGGATTTTCTTAGGTTTGGCTGGCTATTACAAGCAGTTTGTTGAGGGTTTTTATTCTATTGCATCCCCCATGTCCAGATTGACCCAGAAAAAAGTCAAATTTCAGTGGTCAGATCCTGGTGAGAAGAGTTTTCAGGAGTTGAAGACTCGACTCACCTCAGCTCCATTCTTAGTTCTTCTAGACGATTCAAATAGGTTCGTAGTGTATTGTGATGTATCCAGATTAGGTTTAGGTTATGTCCTTATGCAGCATGGTAAGGTCATAACCTACACTTCCAGACAACTTAAACCCCATGAGAAGAATTATCCTACTCATGATCTTGAGTTAGCAGCCATAGTATTTGCCTTAAAGATTTAGAGGCATTATCTCTACGGAGCTCAGGTAGATGTTTTCATAGATTATAAAAGTCTCGAGTATGTATTCTCTCAGAAATACCTCAATTTCACCAGAGGAGAAGGTTAGAGTTCTTGAAATACTATGACATGAGCGTCTTTTATCATTTGGGTAAAGCCAATATAGTGGTTGATACTCTCAGTAGACTGTCTGTGGGTATTGTTGCTCATGTTGAGAAAGATAAGAAGAAGTTAGCTTAAAAAGTTTATCACCTTGCTAGACTAGGTGTTTGCTTAGTCGATTCTTCAGAGGGTGGAGTATATGTTCATCATAGTTCAAAATCATCTCTAGTTTCTGAGGTGAAAGAAAATCAAGTTAGAGATCCCAGCCTAGTAAAGTTGAAAGAGTTAGTTAGAAATCAGAAAGTAGAGGTTTTCTCCCTAGGGGGATGGTGTTCTGCGTTGTTAGGATCGTCTCTGTGTTCCATGTATAGATGAATAAAGGCAATGAATTCTTACAGAAGCGCATGGTGCGTGATACTCTATTCATCAAGGGGCCAATAAGATGTACCACGACTTGCGGGAGATCTATTGGTCGAGTGGGATGAAGAGAGATACTGCAGAGTTTATCCCTAAGTGCTCTACATGTCAGTAAGTTAAGATATAACATCAAAAGCCTAGTGGTCCCATGCAGAAGTTCCGTATTCCTACTTGGAAGTAGGAAGAAATAAACATGGACTTCTTGATGGGTTTTCCTTGTACTCATTATTAGCATGATTCAGTTTGGGTCATTATAGACAGTATGATTAAGTCAGCTCATTTTATTCCAGTACATACTTCTTATTTAGCCGAGTTTTATGCCAAACTCTACATCATAAAGTTGGTCAGATTACGTGGTGTTCCATTATTGATTATCTCAGATAGAGGTACTCAGTTCACCTCACTTTTGGAGAGCATTCTAAAAGGTTCTTGGCACCCAAGTCCATCTCAGTACAACCTTTTATCCTCAGACAGATAGTCAAGCAGAAAGGACATTTCATAATCTAGAAGATATGCTAAGGGCGTGTGCAATTGACTTCAAGAGAAGTTGGGATGACCACTTGCCTTTGATTGAGTTTTCATACAACAACAGCAGTCATTCCTATATTCATATGGCTCCATTCGAAGCTCTCTACAGTAGGAGATATAGATCTCCAGTTGGTTGGTTTAAAGTTAGTGACGCCTTAGTCATAGGTCCTGACTTAGTATTCAACACTCTATAAAAATTTTAGTTGATCACAGAGAGACTTCGGGATGCTCAAAGCCGACAGAAGTCCTATGCAGATGTTTACAGAAAAGATCCTTAGTTTGAGGTTGATGACTATGTTTACTTAAATATCTCACCTATGAAGGGAGTGAAGAGCTTCAGCAAGAAGGGAAAGATCAGTCCCTGATATGTCGGCCCCTTGAAAATTCTCAGTCACTTTGGAAAGGTAGCTTATGAGCTTGAATTGCCTTCAGATCTAGCCTCAATTCATCAAGTCTTCCATGTCTCCTTGCTCAAGAATTGCATAGGTGACCCTTCGATTGTAGTCCCTATTCAGAGTATAGATGTTTAGAACAGCCTCTCTTATAATGATATTTCAGTCGAAATCCTAAACTATCAAACTTGTGGACTGAGGAACAAAGAAGTCCCTCTAGTTAAGTTTCTTTGGCAGAATCATTCCGTTAAGGGAGATACTTAGGAAATAGAAGCAGCAATGCGAACCAAGTAACCTTATCTCTTCTCTGCTAATTCAGATCCAGCTCAAGGTAACAGTTCTCCTTAAGCTTAATTAGTTACATATTTAGAATTGCAGTATAAACTTGGTATCAAGTACCATTGCATACCTTATCATGCATTCATGTATTCAGTTCAGTCAAATAGTCATTCATCAGATATGCATGTTCAGTATGATATATTCAGCTTATCAGTCATGTTAACCATCAAATCATGTGCCAGCTGAGCATGAATTAGTATATGTATTTTATTTTATCATCTCTCCCCTCTCAGTCAGTCTCATTCGAGGATGAATGTTCCCAAGGGGGAGATATTGTAAAACCCCAACTTTTCTTTAAGTCTAATTTAGTTTCTAGAAGATCCAGGGATGACTCCCAAAATGAATAATTTTTAATCATATGAAATTTTCCTAATTTTGACTTTCTATCATATGGGAAATTGAATTAGCTTTCCAACGATACCAATTTCATCAAAATCCGGTATCGAGGTAAGAAGTTATAGTCATTTTACAAAAGTTGTCCAAGTTGCCCAGGAGCGATGGGGCAGGCCGACGGACCATCGCATAGGCGATGGACTATCGAATCAGCCGTTACAACTGAAGCAGTGGACCTGCTCTCTACCAAATAGCTATTGTAGCAGCCGATGGACCATCGGTACAATGATGGACCATCGAAGGCCACCGTCATAAGTAGATAGCGAGACCCAGTTCTACCCAGGTCCGACGATAGGGACCAATGGGCCTTCACATTAGTGATGGACCTTCGCCCACACTATCGCACCTTACGTTCAGATAATTTAGGCCATTTTTAAAAAAGGGTATTCTGGTCTTTTGCCACCCTTTATGTATACTTAGTATATTCGGTTAGGGCTCATAATCCCAATACTCTTCCATAACAACACTGAGGGTTTCTCTCTATCAAGAGTTAGGATTAAATCTTTCTTCAAGAAATCAAGAACAAGTTAAGAAATCCTTCAAGATCTTCTAGGATCTACCATCCCAGGTATGCAAAGTGTTCATCTATGGGCCCCTTCCATCCATAGAGTTCAAGAACCCTTTTCTAAAGCCAAAGATCATCAATTTATGAGATTTTCATGATTTATGTGAGTTGAAATTTAAGTTCATGTTGTTACTGAGTTCTAATTCATATTTTAACTATGAAATTACAAACGTAAACCCTAGTATGTGATATTTATGTGATGTTCATGATTAAATTCCTTCAAGTTCCATGTTGATTGATGTATATATGATAATTGGGGGTAAAATTGGTTATATGACCATAGCATGCTCTCGATGTGTTCGACAAAATGCCTATGTGAGTAGAATAGTGTAAATATCACACGTTAACATAAAATCCCCAATAGTGTACAAGATAAAGCATACAAGATGTTTAATAAAATGCCATGTTAGTAGAATAATGAAACTACTCATGTATATAAGATCATGATAATCATGTGCTCCATGGAATTCCCAACTTATAGTAGTATGAATTAATGATGTTAGTCATGTATTCCAGAATGTCAAGTCATGTCAGTTTTCTTCTTTTGAGTCTTGGGGGTACTTGTACCACAAAAATATAGTTGTGTGCCTAGATCCAGTGTCATGTTTTCACAATATCCTCAGTCAAGCCATGATCCACAAACTAAGTCAGTCATGTGACTCAGGAAAGTTTAGTAATTCTGTAATCTCAGTAATCTCATGAGCTCAATCAGTTAATAGATATCAGTAGTATTTCATCAGTTAATGGAACTCAGCAAACTCAGTCCACGTACAGTTTAGTCAGTCATGATTAGTGTCTATTCATATGGGAGTAGGAGTTAACACAGAGCAAACCCAAGGATACCAACTTACCTATTATATGAGGGTGTGAATCTTAGAAATCCTTGTGTTCCAGAACTACGTAGCCAACATGGGTTGATACATCATAGCCTATTATATGAGGGTAGATAAGGTGGCTTAACCTGTTACATTAGGCTTCCCACCGTTCTTATTAGAATAACCTATTATATGAGGGTCACTCAAAGTTGTTCTTACCAGTGGCACGGTATTGATACCCTTCTAATCAGGGCATAGATTGGACCCCAACTTAGCTATACTAGCACATTTGGGGAATGTCTGTTAGATAACTACTTCCCATAGTCTTAACATCAGTCTTAGTAAAAGAACTCAGAAAGTTCTTCAGATTTCAAGACTTTCAGACACAGTCAACTCAGTATAGTACGAAACTCAGCCAGTTCCATCAGAATCAGGACTGTCAGATACAGTCACTCATGTCATTAGTTATTTAGTATCATGTTATATCAGTTACCAGTACTCATTTTATCAGTAGTTAGACTTAGTATTCATGTTATCATGATATTAGTTTCAGTCTCATATTTATGTATGTATTCTCACATTCATGTTAGTCAGTCAGTATAGTTCATGCATATGAACCCCATGCATTTAGCGTACCTCATTTGAATACGCAGTATATTCCATCGTACAGATGCATTTGTCCTATGGTGTTTTACTTTACAACATAGGTTTTGAGACACGAGCTCCAGAGTAGCAGTAGGATTACAGACCTTCAGCAGACAGACTTGTTGTGAGTCCTCATCATTCGAGGCTATTTTATCATTTTAGTACTTAGTTTATTTCAATAGTTAGAGTTAGTTGGGGACATGTCCCATAAACTCCCTATTTAGATATTTCAAATAGAAACTTTCTAGACTATCATGCTACAGACAATTTATTTTGAGTTGTTTTGGGTATTTCATACCCTACCCAGATGTTATGTTTTTTATCAGATATGAACCTTATGGCCTTACATCTTCTACATATTCCACATTATTATGTTGTATTATGTTGTGTACAGGTACAGATATCAGTCATGGGTTAGGTAGTGGTTCTTTGGGAATGTTAGCATCGTGTAGCATTTCGGGCACCAGATTTGGGGCATTATATGTTCGGCATGGATTTGTTTCATTCCTATTATGCCACAGTCAATTGCAGAAATAACATAGTCCAGCTTTAGTTTATGAATGAACCTGTCCTTGAGTGGAGGGATAGTACTTCAGCATTCAGAGGTCAGCTTGTTTCCTACTGACGGTCTAGGAAAATAATATCCAAGGGATGTATCTACCACCTTGTTCCAGTCAAGGACTTTAGTTCCAAAAATCCCAGTCTTGAATTAGTCCCAGTCGTAAATGAATACTCAGACGTCTTTCCTGAAGATCTTGCAAGGATTTCTCTTGAAAGGGAAATAGACCGGCATTGACCTTTTTCCAGATACTCAACCTATATCCTTTCCACCATACATAATGGTACTAGAAGAACTCAGAGAACTAAAAGAACACTTGAAGGATCTCTTAGATAAGGGATTCATCAGACCCAGTGTTTCCCTGTGGGGTGCACTAGTTTAATTTATGTTCTAGAAAGACGGTTCTCTCGGGATGTGTAAAGACTACCGACAACTCAATTAAGTCATGGTCAAGAACAAGTATCTACTTCCTAGAATCGAGGATTTGTTTGACCAACTCCAGGGTGCCAGCTATTTTTCTAAGATAAACCTCAGATCAGGCTATCTTCAACTCAGAGTCAGATAATGTGACATTCGGAGTACAACTTTTCTAACTTTGTATAGTCACTCCAAATTCTTAGTCATGTCCTTTTGTCTTACCAATGCTCCAACAGCCTTCATGCAATTGATGAACCATATGTTTAAGCAGTGCTTGGACATGTTCGTCACAATCTTCATAGATGACATCTCCTTCTATTCCCGTAGTGAGCATGATCACGAAGACCAGCTCAAAATAGTATTACAGACCCTCAAAACCCATCAAATATAATGATATATATTTATGTCCTACTTGTCAGCTCTATGATTATCTTATATAGTTGTGCACGATAATGAAAATCATGTATGATTTTAGTTCCCAATATAAGGAGTCCCAGTTTACTCTGCAGTATAAATCATGTTCTATGAACACAGCTTACATTCACTCACTTTCCATAGAATCATTGGCATTTCCAGTTCTTAGTATGAGGAGTTCCAGCCAACTGAATAGTATGGATCATGTTCCATGAATGCAGAAACTTCAAGCTTAGGTCATGCAACTCATGACTCATGCTCTACTCCTAGTGGTCGGCAAAAGTCAAATTATGTCACGTATACCCTCAGTTTAGAACCCTCGGTGAATCGGTGGCGTTGATGTTCCGTCTCTCAGTTCTCAGTTACAGTGTCAGTTCATTAATCAATATTTAGTAAAGGACTCAGATAGTCCTACAGGACTATGGCTATCTGTTATTAGTTTCTTAGCCATCAGAATTTAGTACTTTAGTATCAGTATCAGCCTCAGTTACTAGCATTCAGTCCCACTATGAGTCTCAATTTCAGACTTAGTTATAGTCTCTGTTACAGTCCTAGATATAGTGTCAGCCTCAGTCTCAGTCTAGAAATCAGATCAGTAATTCAGTTCAGTTTTAGGCCTGCTCGACCCTATTGTATCATTACCATCTATTCAGTTATTAGTACCCCAATACCTCAATTTACAGACTATTTAAGAATTATGTTATACACTTGGTCCTGCATTCTCAAATAATATTGTCTTCATAAACCCATGCTCATTTATCTCATTATACTCAGTTAGTCCTTACCTCCTATGTATAGTATGATACTCTACAGTTTTAGTCCAGTTATTTTGGCTAAGTACAGTTCAGTCTTACATGCCCAGTATTCAGTTATCAGTCATTCAGTTAATCAGATAAGTTAACATGTATATATACTCGTGCTCAGTACCCATGTGAGTCTTTTTAGTAGTCTCAGGTGATGTGTTGTACTAAGGTGGAGAACATAAGTTTTCAGCATGAGTTAGTAAGTTAAGCTAGAAATTCAGTTTAGTGGTCAGAAATCCAAATTGGTATGGTTTGTTTTCCCCTCATTCCATCCAGCTATACTAACAAAAACCTCAGGGATGTAACCATTCCAAGATAGAGAATCCTAGTATTTACAAGCTCAACTCAGTTCATGAATCATGTCTTAGTTACAGATTCCAGTTATTAAGTTGCGAATCAGTTCATAGGTGCCCTACAAATTATTACAGTCTCTCCGTAATAGCTCAACCAAGTCAGAATTCTTTGAGGGACGTAGTGTGCCAAGGAGGAGATACACTATAATCCCCTAAACTTTCATGACCTAAACATGTCATTCTCTCTTTATGTAATGAACCCATCTTGGAGTAGTGGTTACTCATAGGTAGACCCTCAAGCTCCAATCTCAGCCATAAGCCATGTACTCAATGGCTTAGTTTAGTTCACAATACTCAAACCATGTCGCACGTACAGACTCAGTCATGCTCTCATATTCCTGTTCATGCACATTCAGTAAAGGATCTCAAATTCGATATTAGTGACCTTATATATCTAAATATCTATCCCATGGAGGGGATGAAGATATGCGATAAGAAGAAAAAGCTAAGTCCCAGATATGTTGGTCCCTTCAAAATTCTCAGTCACTTCTGCAAGGTAGGTTATGAGCTCGAATTGCCTTTAGATATCTCAAGGTAACAGTTTCCTTAAAGCTACTCAGCTTCATGTTCAGATTTCCAGTGCAAACTTGGTATCCATTACCATTGCATATTCAGTCATATGCTCATGTGTTATTTCAGACATGTATTAATGTGTCAGCTTAGTCATGTATCCATGCATCAGATATGCATAAATTCAGCTTATCAGTGATGCATTAGCTATGCATTCTCATTGTAAGAAAACTCAGCTTATAAGAAATCCTAATCATGCATTCATGAGTCAGTTATCCATGTATCAGATATGCATGTTTAGCATGATAAATTCAGCTTATCAATCATTTCAACCATGAAATCATATGTCAGTTGAGCATGATCAATATATACTTTAGCTTATCATTTCTCCCACTGCAGTCATTCTTATTCGAGCATGAATGTTCCCAAGAGGGAGATATTATAAGACCCCACAAAATTCCTAGCTTGATTCAGTCCTGTAAGCTTGACAAAGGGGTCCTAGACTTAAATACCCTAGCTAAGTTTTTAGAATTAGCTTATTTTCAGCCATCAAAAGTTGGCTATCATGTTTCGTGACCCTAAAGTCCTTTAAATGTCTATATCAAAGATAATTCATGATCAGTAATGTCAGTAGGGCTTTCCAAATGAGTTTCAAATATTTTAGACCTCGTTTAGACCATATTTGGAAGACCTAAATAGTGGACCAACGGAATATTGGCGCGCCACGTCGCCTATCACATTGGTTTAATATTATTTACAGGTTGCCAGTCAAAAATACTGAGGCTTGGTGCGATCATGACACGATGTGTCAAGTATCATGTCAAAGCTATCAACGTACTGCATCGACAATAGCGTTGGTGCCTAGTTTTCAATCATTAAATGACCGCGTCCTTAAGGGTAATTAGGTCTTTTTCCTCCGAATTTCAGCGCTCATAAATACAAAATTTAGCCCTCTTTCATCTAATATATTCTTTATTCCACAATTCCTCAATAACAAGAAACCTTAGGTGATTAATTATAAGTCAAGAACTCAAGCTTTCCTCCATTAATCTTTAAGAAATCATCCACCAAGGTATACACAGTGTTCATCTATAGGTCCCTTTCACACATGAAGCCCAAGAATCTCTTTTTAAAATACAAAGAACATATTTTTATGACTTCTCATGATTTGTTTAAATGGAAATCCATGGTTTTATTATTGTTGGGTTTGATTTATGTTTATATTACAAGTTTACAATAATTGATCCTAGTATGTGATGATCTACATAATATTCATGATAAACCCCTTAATTTGCAAGTTGAATTGTGTAGCCATGTCATTTCGTTTACTGATTATGATTTAACCAAAGCATGCTCCCCATATGTTTGACAAAATGCCTACGTGAATGCAATAGTATCATTGTAACATGTTAACATGAAATCCCCAATAGTGTATAAGTTAATGCATGCAAGTTATTTGATGAAATGTCTTAGTGAGTGAATTATGGAAATATAGTCATTGTTGTGCTTCAAGATTATGTCATGAGTTATTATTATGATTATCAAGTGCTTCATGAAATCCCCAACTTAGTGTATTATAAATTGTTGATATTGGTCATGTGTTCAATAGTGCCAAGTCTTGTCAGTTTCATTCTATCGAGCCCTGGGGTACTTATACCCAAAAAATATAGCTGTGTGCCTAGAGCCAGTGTCAGATTTCAAGATACTCTCAGTCAATCCATGATTAGTAGAATTCAGTCAGTCTCATGACTCAATAAAACTCAATATATTCAGCATCACTCTAGTCCTACTCAGTAATCTAAGTAATCTCAATTAGTTTCAGAATTCAGTAGCATTTCGTCAGTCAACAGAATTCAATAAAACTCAGTCCAGTTCAGTTTAGTTAATCAGTGTAGTGTCTACTCAGTTGGGAGTAGGATTCAGCACTGAGTGAACCAAAGGATGGGAGTCCACACTGCTAGATTGAGGGTGAGGTTCCTAGAAGCAATCCTTGAGTTCCATAACTATGCAGCTAGCATAGGTTGCGACATAAACACTGCTAGATTAAGGGTTGATAAGGAGGATCAACACTGTCAGATAAGGGTCCCACCGTTCTCTTTGGGACATTACCAGATAAGGGTCACTCACAGTTTGTCCTTACTAGTGGCGCGGTATTGAAACCCTTCTAATTGGGGTTACAGATTGACCCCAACTCAGCTATAATAGCTCATTTAGGGTATGCTGGTTAGATAACTATTTCTCACAGTCACGGTCTCAGTCTTAGTAATACAACTCAGATAGTTCTGTAGAATTTAGGATTGTCAGATACAGTCACTCAGCATAGTACAAAACTCAGCTAGTTCCATCTAAATCTAGACTGTCATATATAGTCACTCATTATTAGTTATATTAGTTATCATTATTCAAATTCAGGAATATCAAATACAGTCATTCAAATCAGTTTTTCATAATTAGAACTATCAGAAATAGTCATTTATCCATCAGTAATATAGTATCAGTAAACTCAATTATCAGTTTATCAATAATATAGTTATTCAGTATCCCAGTATTAGTAAACTTAGATATTAGTAAATCCATGTTATCGGTAGACTCAGTAATCAAAACTCAGTATTCAATACTATCATGAACCCAGTTACAGTTACTATTCATGCATGTATTCTCACATTTATGTAGTTCAGTCAGTTAGTATTGTTCATGCATATGAACCCCATGCATTTAGCCCACCTTACTTGCATACTATTATATTCAATTGTACTGATGCATTTGCGCTATGGTGCTTTATATCGTAGGTTCTGACACATAATCTCTAGAGTATCAGTAGCATTCTAGATTTCAGCAGTCAGAGTCATTGGTGAGTCTTTATCATTCAAGGACATGGTTATTTCATATTTCAGTACTTAGTCCATTCAGTAGATGGAGTTAGTTGGGGACATGTCCCATCAACTCCTTATTTAGATAGTTTAGATAGTTAGATGGTTTCAGACTAGATGATTTCAAACTATAGCATGTTCAGACAATTTATTCAGTTTGGGTGTTTCTATACCCTATTTTAGATATTACATTATCAGTTATGTTTCAGTTTTGAACCTTACAGCATTACAACTTATATTTTTCATATATTTTACAGTATGTTATACAATTTCAGTTACAGATATCAGACATGGGTTAGCTTATAGTTCTTCGGGGTCATGAGTACCGTGTGGTGTTTTGGTTACAAGAAATTAGGGTGTTACACCAATGTAGTGGCAAATGCTCTCAGTAGGTTATCGATGGATAGTGTTGCTTATGTTGACAATGGTAAGAAAAAGTTAGTCAAGGAAGTTCATCAGCTTGCCCGACTAGGTATCTGCTTTTCGATTCAATAGAGGGTAGTGTGTGGGTGCAGAATAGTTTAGAATTATCTCTGGTTTCTGAGGTAAAGAAAAAGCAAGATAGAGATCCCAGTCTAGTTAAGCTAAAAGAGTCAGTCAGAGATTAGAAAGTAGAGGTTTTCTCTCGAGGAGGAGATGTTGCGTTGCATTTCTTAGGTTAGCCATGTGTGCCAGGTGTAGATGAATTGAGCAAAAGAATTCATGTAGAAGAACATGGTGCGTACTAATCTATTGATCTAGGGTCCACAAAGATGATCCATAATTTACGGGAGATGTATTGGTGGTGTGGGATAAAAATAGATATCACAGAGTTTGCAGCATAATGCTCTCTGTGTCAGTAGGTTAAGGTTGAGCACCAGAAGCCTAGTGGGTCCATGCAAGAGTTCAATATTCCCATATGGAAATGACAAGAAGTGAACATGGACTTTGCGATGGGTTTGACTCATACTCATCATGATCATGATTTGATTTGGGTTATCGTAGAAAGGATGACTAAATCCACTCTTTTCTTGCTAGTCCATACTTCCTATTTAGTCGAGGACTATGGCAAACTCTATATTAGAGAGTTGGTCAGGTTACACAGAGTCCCAATATCTATCATTTCATATAGAGGTACCCAATTTCCTCTTATTTTTGGAAAGTATTCTAAAAAGGTCTTAGTACCCAAGTCCACCTCAGTATAGCCTTTCACCCTCAGACAAATGGTCAAGCAAAAAGGACCATTCAGACTCTAGAAGATATGTTAAGAGCATGTGTTTTTGATTTTAAAGGTAGTTGGGATGACCACTTTCCTTTGATCGAATTCACATATCATAACAACTATTATTCCAGTATTCAGATAGATTTGTTTGAGGAACTTTATAGCAGGAGATGTAGATCTCCAATTTGTTGATTCTAGGTAGGAGAGGCTGCAGTAGTAGGGCCCTACTTAGTATTTGATGCCTTAGAGAAGGTTTAGTTGATTAGAGGAAGGCTTACGATATCCCAGAGCCAATAGAAATTGTATGCAAATGTGAGAAGAAAGGATCTTGAGTTTTTGATTAGCGATTTTGTGTACTTAAAAATCTCCCCCATGAAGGGAGTAAAGAGGTATGGCAAAAAGGGGACGTTCAGTCCCTAATATATCGGTCCTTACAGAATTTTCAACCATTTTAAAAAGGTCTCTTACGAGCCTCAATTTTCTTCAGATCTAGCTTCAGTATACCCAGTATTCTACTTCTCCTTTCTAAAGGATTGTATTGTAGACCCAATAGTTGTCATTCCTTTAGAAAGTGTAAGTATCCTAAATGATCTTTCTTTTGAAGAGGTCCTAGTCCAAATCCTTAATCATCATATTTGTAGGCTGAGGAATAAATAAGTTACCTTAGTCAAAGTTCTTTGGTGGAACCAGTCCATTGAGGGAGTTACTTTGGAAGTAGAAGCAGATATGCAGACCAAGTATCCTCAGCTCTTCTCCATAAACTCAGATTCAGCTTGAGGTAATAGTCTTTCTTAAATTTACTCAAGTCCATATTTAGTTACATTTACAACATGGTATTACTTATCGTTATGTACCATCTTCATGACATTCACGCATTCGTAAATTAGTTCAGCTATGTACTCATGCTTCAGTTATACATGCTCAGTATGAAAACTCAATTTATTAGTAGTTTCAGTCATGAAATGATGCTTTAATTATGCAAGTTTTTCCTGTAAACTCAGTCTATCAGTATTTCTTAGCTTAATTAGTCTTATTTGAGGATGAATGTTCCCAAGGGGGAGCTATTGTAATACCCCATATTTCTCGAGATCAGTTTAGCTCTCAGTACATGAGTAATTCGGCATAAATTTTTAAAATACTGAGAATTTTTCAGCTTAAGTCTTACCATTGTGTAAGAAATTTAGTCAGCTTTCCAAAGATAGAAATTTCTCCCAAATCTGATACCCAAGTAAGAAGTTATACCATTTTTAGTATTACATAATGCCAAAGTGAGAAGCACCGTATTGCGGTGAGGTTCCAAATGGTAATTTTCACTTTCCATTGGCGTAATACGATTTCTCCGCGTCGCGCCAAAGTTCTAGTTCCCAATTGTCATTTTTCAGTGAGGGACCGTGATAGCTCCAGTCGCGCTAAGCTTCCATTTCAGAATTGTCACTTTCCAGTGAGGCTCCGTGACACCTTTGCGTCGTGCCAAAAGCCAATTTTGCAGTTGTCCATTTTTGAACAGTTTCAACCAACTTCTAGTGGCTAACCGTGATGCCACTGCATCACGATGAAGGCCAAAATTGAGACTTTCTTTGACAAAAATTTAAATTCTTTCCAGGGGTCAATTGGTCTTTTTCTAGGCCCTAATTAGTCTACACACGTGATATAACCCCTAATAACCTAATTAAGTCATTATTTTATTCAATTTTCCCCAAAATCAAGAACATTCTATCAATTAGCAAAACCCTAGCCTTCAAGAATCAAGAGCAATTCTCAAGAATTCCACCACGAAACTTCAAGAACTCATCTTTCTAGGTATGTTAGATGTTCATCCATGGGTCCTTACCATATATGGAGCCCAAAAATCCCTTTTTCAAAATACAAGATTTAGATTCCATGAATTACATGTTTGAGTTTGGATTGTGTTCATGTGTGTATTGTTATATGGTCTTCAATCCATGATTAATTACAAGTTTCATGAAATTAAAATAGTATGTGTGATGAATTAGGATATTTTAATGTCAAATCCTTGAATTTACAAGTCGAACATTGTAGCCATGATATTTATATACATTTATTATTATGTGAAATAATCATGCTCCCCAAGTGTTTGCTAGAATGCCTATGTGAATTGAATAGTGAAATCATGACATGTTAGCATGTGTTCCATTTATTTACAAGTTCATGCCTTGCAAGTGTTTGACAAAATGCCTCAATGAATGAATCATGACTTAGCGACTAGCTACTATGCTTTCAAGATTTTTTCCATGTTTACTATTGATGCATATCTTATCCCACATGTTAAAGTGTGTGACGCATAAGTTGTCACACACATCAAGGTGTGTGGCACATTGTACGTAGCATAGTTGGTCCAGTGAGCATGTGTAATGGGATGTGCGGTGCACTCTTGGTTGCACACATGAAGGTGTGCGATGCAAACATGCCCTCGTTTTGCCTGGTATGAAGCAATACACCTATGCTAAGTGATAAATAATGCCCTTACTAAGATTCAAGTAAAATTGAGCACCACACCCAATAGTACACTTAAAATCTGACACTATGTACAATATTTTTCATATGATATAGTGGGAAAGGTCAATACCACAGGGGCTTCACCCCTGCACCCCCATCGAGATCGAGCCTATATCCTCGATCCCTCACTACCACCACAGACCTCATTGAAAGTCACAAAATAAAGTCAGACCGCAAAACTTTTTGGGTCGGATTAACATAGTTTGGGGCACGAGTCTAATGCGAATCATAAATGAGCCTTAAATATTTGACCACTCCAACTTACCTGTAATGTTCCATTCACTCCTAAACTTACCACCATTGACATGGTTCAATTCCAAATTAAATTTGGTACTAATATCCTCCTTAGTACTTCATGCACCTACACTTAATCAAAAATAACAAAAATGATTAGAAGGATAGGTTTCCTCCCACCAAGAGCCATAGTTTCGGTCGTGGCTCGACTCTTATTTTTGAATTTTTGTTTAACATGATAAAATGAAAATAAAATCATGGGTTGCCTCCCATGCAGCGCCTGATTTAACGTTGCAGCACGACTCGATTATCTTGACTAATCAGACTTTGTCACGATACATCAATGATACCATTTTTACCTTATTTGATGGATCAAGAAAATGCTTCATTCCTAGTCCAACCACTTTGAAATCACTCACATTCTTGCTTGCACGTTCAACCAAACCAACTATGGTCTCTACAACAGACCTATCCTTAACTTGTACATCTCGCTCATCTTTATTGAATAAATCAACAATCGAGAAGACACCCATCTCCTTTTGTTATTTCATAGACCGAAATACTTCAAAACTAACTTTTTTCTCATTGAGCCTAAATTTTAGCTTATTCAGCTCCATGTTAACTAACAGTTTCCTAGTTGCTAAGAATAGCCTACCCAAAATTATGGGTACTTTAAAGTCCATTTCGCAATCAAGAATTATAAATTCGGCAGGAAATATAAAATCTACAACCTTTATAAGTACATTATGTAGAATCCCTATCAGCCTTTTCACCAATCTATCCGCCATTAGAAGCCGCATATTGGTGGGCATAGGATCTCCTAAACCCAGTTTCTTAAAAACCGTTAATGGCATAAGATTTATACTTTCCCCAAGATCACAAAGGTCCTTTTCAAACTTCAGCAATCCATTCGCACATGGAATAGTAAAGGCTCCCGGATTAGCTCTCTTCTGGACAATAGATCTTGTAGAAATAGCACTATAATGATGAAAATTGTCTACCGTTTCATAGATCATAGTCCTTTTCTTTGTCAACAGGTTTTTCATAAACTTAGCATATCTAGGCATCTGTTCCAGTGCTTCAACTAAGAGCACATTAACTGTCAACTACTTCAACATAGCCATAAATTTACTAAACTTTCCATCATCTTCTTTCTTCTTTAACCATTGTGGAAATGGGGTTAGAGGCATTGGGATTTCAGTTAGAACAACTTCTACCTCTTTTTTTATGCCTTGCTCCATATCACTAACATGTTTTTGCTTAGGTAGTTGTTCTATTTCTGCACTCTTCTTTTTTGAACCTCCCAACTTCACAGGCACCACTGGAGATTCATAAACCATCTCCCAAAATATTTTGACCTCATTAGTATACGAGGATTCTCCCAAACCTGGACTAGATAATATCTTACCGCTCCTAGTGGTAGTAGCCATACACAATCCATCAATCCTCATATTCTGAATTGTATCACTTGGTAGAGTTATATTCTGTCTTTGGTTGAATGTTGTGAATAATTGGCTCATCTACTGCTCCAGCTGTTTAATAGCAATTGAGTGCGAATTTACTAGTTGACTCATGAAAGATATGTCACTCTTCATAGTAGTCACCCCAAAATTTGTCACCTCAACTCCCTTTAATAGTTTCTCCATCATGTCCTCCATGGACATTTTGCCTAAACTAGTGACAACATTTTCACGGCTTCCAAGAGGTACATACAGTCCACTCCTGTCACTTTTATTCTTCCAATCTCCTTGATTATTCCAACCTTGGTTTCCTTAACCACCAGTCTGAAAACCCCCTTGGTTATGCAAGTAGTTAGCCTTTTTCTCTGTGTTGGATTCAGTTTCCTTACCGTGGGACCCCACAACTTTTACCTTTTTTACATTTCCTGATAGCAAATGTTTTATGAGCAAATCCATCTGGTTTTTCATATGAGCCATATCTTGATCATGCTCCTCTTTTCTCCTATGTTGTTCTGTTGATATTACACTATACCCAGTATTACTTGCTACCACAGAATCTCTGGTATACAAAGCTCTACTTGTCTTAGTCATTCTTAGCTCTACTTGTCTTAGTCATTCTTTCTAACATGTCCACAGCCTCAGTAAAGGTGAGCTCCATAAAAGCTCCTCCTGCAGCATTATCCACTATTGGCTTTGTAAGTGAGTTCAAAGCTCTTTAGAGTATTTCTATCAAGTGTTCATCAGTCATCTTATGGTTTGGGATTGAGTCAACTTCTTTTTAAACCTCACCCAAGTCTCATGCAAAGCTTCATTAGCCAATTTCCTAAAGTTGCTGATCTCTTCCCTCAATTGTAATAGTCTGGAGGGAGAAAAGAACCTTTCTAGCAAAGCTCCTTTCCATTGCCTCCAGTTTGTTATAGAATCAGGAGTTAGCTCATTCAACCACATAGTTTCCTCTCTAGACAGAGACAGTGGGAACAATCTTAAATGAATAGCATTTTGTCCTACTCCAGGATTATCAAATGACTTACAAATACTAATGAAATTCACCATATATAGATTTGGATCATCACCAGGTAATCCACCAAAGAGTCCTTTTAGATTCAATAGCTGGATCATAGTACTGGTGATGTTGAATTTCACCCCAGGAGCTAGTGGTGGTAGAATGATTTCCCCTGTAAATCCAGTTCCATCTAAATCGTCCTTATCATTATCAATATCAAACTATGCAGCTTAGCAGTCTAGTCTTCCTCTGAATGGACGATTTTGATTTACAGGTGCAAGTACCCCTGCTACACGCCTCCTTTTAGGTGGGTCAATTAAATCATCATCTCCCAGGTCCTCTTCATCTAGATTAGATACCCGACCCGGGTTATCTTTATTTTGTAGATTTAATTGAGCACTAGGGAAAACGGCTAATCTTTCAGCTTCCTGTTGGTTAGCAATTCTTTCAATGAGATGAGGTTCAGGATTGAAGGGTAATAATGGTTCTCCTGAACTTCTAGTTCGTGGTATAAACAACAATGAGCCTGTAAAAAACAAAAACAACAAATAACGTAAAATAAGGAAACTTGACTAACAGTTAATTTACAAACATAAACTCAATCGACAACCACTTTCCCTGACAACGGTGCTGAAATTTGATATGCCCAAATTACACGTCTCTTTTTGTCAAATATATAACCCAACTAGGTTGGATTCGAATCCCACAGGGAATATGGTGCTAATTAAGTTTTATGCAGATTAGTTGACTTTTAATCATTCATTTCCATAAAATAAATAGGGGGATATGATTCATTTCGCAAATTAATGGTTTCAGTTTAACAAGATGAAATATGTGTAGTAGTATTCAAATTTAGAGAAATAGCAAGCTAGGGTTATGTCCACCTTGTAGTTTTCAATACTTTCTAACTATGGGCTTTACTAATTCATATATGCATCGTGCTTATAGAGAAATGTATTGTATTTAAAAATATAATCCTAGTGTTTCTCAACCATCAAGGACTAATTCACTTTAGTTCTCTCGAATCAAAAGCATTTACCAAAAAAAATACAAAATCTCCAAGTAGTTAATCCTGCTAAGGCATTAACTTATGAAATAGGGGTTGGTAATCCTATTTTCTTGTCACTGCTCTCTTATCCAAACATCAACTTTTGTTTTGAACAAGTTGTATTTTAAGGCATATCCTCTATGTTTGCAGCCACGAGAATTCAAGATGAACGAAGAGAGTATGACATAAACAAATTAATGCATAATGAATTCACAACCCAAAGTGTTAGATTGTATGCTACAAGGCTTCCATACCCCTAACTAATAAACTTAGTTACTCATGAATAAAACGAAAAACATCATAAATATATTCATCATACCAAAAACTAGAAGATGATCTTGGTGTGCAAATAGTGAAAACAAAAGAGAAAATGTTTTTCTCTCTCTCTAGGCTAAGACGCCACTCTCCTCTCTCCTAATAATATAGAATAATCAATAATGGATAAAAATTCAGCATTAATCCTTTTAATAATCTTTTCTCTCATAATTGCCTTCCTAGTCCCTGAACTAATTATAAATGACAAACTATTCTTGGACATAGTTTCTAGGTACCACATTTGGTCCAAACTGCTACTCTTTCTTGTGTCAGATGCCATCCATATTCCATAGTCCCATTATGTCTTCATCTACTTCATTACTAACTAAAATCATGCTAATCACATCGGTTAGCTCAATTACATAGAAGTAGAGTAAAAACATAACAAACTAGGAAGTTTATTCTCTAAACTTAGCTAAAATACGGATAAGTTATGGTGCTTAGGCGTATAAATACACCCAAGATCAAATATAAAAAGGCCAAGTCCTATGAATTCATGGAGTTTCCTTGAGGAATTTCCCTCAAGTACCCGAGGTTTCGGAATTTTCCTCCATGGATAAAATGGCCTAAAAGTCTGACTGTAGTAGTAGTACCTCAAATGCTCAAATTCTCATCGAACTCACTCAATGATTAGATGATCACAAAGAGTATTTCAGAAAGCAAGAAGTGTTTTAAGGCAGAAAAAAATTCATTTCTAAACCTATGGATAAATGCAAGTTTATATAGCCATTAGGTATCCCTTCCGAAAGGTGGCAATGGTTCACCAAAAAGGTGTATCCTTTTTGAATAGTTATGTCTGTTCATCAGATAGTGTGTGTCTTTTTTGAATAACCACAACCATCCAAACAGTCATACCTATTCCCAAAATAGTGTCTTTTACTCAAAGAGTTGTGTCTCTTCGAGTAGCCACAACTATCATTTCTACATATAGAAGTATGCATGTTAATAGAGCTTTAAAAACTACAAATAAAAATTGGATGCGCTTTTTACATTTGGTTTTTTGGACTATTCAAAAATATTTTGTATAAAATAATAGATCTCATCGATCGGTCTTTTGACAAATCCAAATCCAAATCCGAAGCTGAAGCCAAGCTGAGAGAGCGACAATGATGATGGTGAGAGGCACCTCTTGGTTCTTTCCTCACTTACCATATGGAGTAAGTGTTCCTTAATATAAATACTTGAAATTTTCCTTCTCCTACCAATGTGGGAGAATTAGTAGACTTTTCTATTTTTGAATACACTTTCCATTTTGAGTGTTATCTCAATTTTTTCCTCTACTTGGTTCCCTCCATTTTCTATTCACACTTAAATCTTTAACCCAACAATCCCCCACATGAATGGGGAATGTATATCTTTTCATAAAACTTTACAGAAAAGTATGCGATCATCAAGCAAAGACTGATTAGATCTTGATAAGTGGGTTTTCTTTTGAAATTTCCATAGTGAACATGAATCAAATGCACTCGGTCAATTGATGAATTTGATATCTATGTACCGTAGAGCTTTAATGTACACCAAGGCAGCATATGTCACATAACAAACCTTTTACCATTTATTATTTTTATGATTTTGTTCATTTCAGCCATGAATATGTCCCAATCTCATGAAAGCTTTGATAATAGGCCTTTACTAACATTCTCTTTGAAATGGCTTCCACTTTTCCATCACATAGGCGATTTCGGAGCATTTAATCCTATAGATTAAACTATTTGGTCAAATTTGCCAAATATAGATAATCATTAAGAGACTTCACCCCTTAAGTATTATCCTTGTTTACTAAACATTATCTACATCACGAGAATGGGTTGAGTTTATTGACAATGTTGAACTTGTCAAACACAACTTTGTTTGATATCATTGAACCTAGCTCTTAGGATCTCCAGTATGCTAGGTAGAGTTACCGCTATGCCGACTTGTCCTAGTCTGAAAACCCATTCCCTTAGATGTTCTCTCAATTCCTTCTCTAGATAGGCCTTTTGTAAGTGGATCTGACACATTATCCTTTGACTTCACATAGTTAACAATTATAATTCTACTAGAGAGAAGTTCTTTAATGGTATTATGTCTCTGTCTTAAATGATAAGATTTACCATTGTACATCATGCTCCCCGCCCTGCCAATTATAGCTTGACTATCACAGTGCATACATATTAGTTCCAATGGTTTCGGCCAATAAGGAATATCTTCAAAGAAATTTTGGAGCTATTCTGCTTCTTCACCGCTTTATCTAATACAATAAATTTTAATTTCATTGTACAGATAGAAATACATATCTATTTTGATGATTTCTAAGAGACTGCTCCTCCACCAATACTAAATACATATCCATTCATTGATTTTACTCTATTCGATTCGACGATCTTATTTGAATATAGTATATCCTTCACGTACCGAAGGATATTTATTATAATGCAAAGCATATTCTTGAGTGTATTTAAGATACCCTAAAACTCATTTCATTGCAATCCAATGAGTATTATTGGGATTACTCATGTACCAACTCAACTTACTAATAGCACATGCTATGTCTGGTTGTGTACAATTCATTATATACATTAAACATCCTAACACTCTTGAATACTCCAATTGTGAGTAATTTTCACCTTCATTCTTTCGAAGTGGAAAGCTCACATCTAATGGAGTCTTGGCAATACTAAATTTCAAATACTTGAATTTGTCAAGTACCTTTTTAATGTAATGAGACTATGACAATGCCAACCCTTGTGGAGTTCTATGGATTCTTATTCCTAAGATCATATCCAAAACTCCAAGATCTTTCATATCAAACTTGCTCTCGAGCATTTGTTTCGTAGCATTTATGTTAAAAATGTATCTATTGATGATCAACATATCATCCACATAAAAAAAATGACTTGGTAATTTGCGGTGTCTTTAATGTAAAAACATTTATCACATTCATTTATCTTTAACTCGTTTGCTAATATGGTTTGGTCAAACTTTGCATGCCACTGTTTAGGTGCTTGTTTTAGTCCATAAATTGACTTAACAAGTTTAAACACCTTATTTTCTTTTCCTGGAACCAAAAAACCCTCAGGCTATTCCATGTAAATTTCTTCCTCCAATTCTCCATCTAGGAATGTTGTTTTCACATATATTTGATAGATTTCAAGACCATATACTGCCGCCAAAGAAATTAACATCTGAATTGATATTATCCTCTTTACATGAGAGTATGTATCAAAGTCATCAAGGCCTTCATTTTTTTTAAAGACTTTTACAACAAGTCTTGCCTTGTATTTTTCAATAGTACCATCAACTTTCATTTTCCTTTTGAAGATCCATTTAGAACCTAAAGGTTTATTTTCTAGACGAAGTTCAATGAACTCCCACGTATGGTTGCATAAGATTGAATCAATCTCACTACTGATTGTCTTTTACAAAAAGGATGATTCTGACAACATCACTTTGTTAAATATTTGAGGTTCATTTTCTAAGAGAAACATTACAAAATCTAATCCATATCAGGTTGATGTTATTTGACATATACTACATCTTGGATTCTCATCATTATGTACATCCTCACTAGGTTTATCTCGAGGTCATTTAGACCCACCACTAGAATGTTCATGTCTAGTCTTATATGGATAAATGTGTTCAAAGAATCTAGCATTATCTAATTCAATTACCATATTTTGATTGATATCAGATGCTAAGATTTATGAACCAAAAACGAAAATGCCTTAGTACTTTTAGTATATTTTATGAACATGCAGTCCACCGTCTTAGGTCTTATATTTAACCTTTTAGGCATAGGAACTTGGACCTTTGCTAGACACCCCCACACTTTGAAGTATTGTAAGTTGGGTTTCCTTCTTTCTTATTTTTCATATGGAATTTATTGTGTATTACTATAGGGAAATATATTGAGTATTCGATTATCTGTAAGGATAGCTTTCCCCTATGTGCTTTGCGGTAAACCTGAACTTATAAGTAAGGCATTCATTATTTCCTTCAAGGTTCGGTTTTTTCTTTCTGCAATTCCATTAGATTGAGGTCAATACAGGGCCGTAGGTTGGTGGACAATTCCATTCTATACACATATTTCTGCGAAGTGAGATTCATATTCTCCG
Source organism: Capsicum annuum (assembly GCF_002878395.1). NCBI lineage: Eukaryota > Viridiplantae > Streptophyta > Magnoliopsida > Solanales > Solanaceae > Capsicum > Capsicum annuum. The sequence goes on along the minus strand of NC_061120.1, from coordinate 171,885,483 downwards.
CCCCTATCACTTCTTATAGTTTTGATCTTTTTCTCTAACTTATTTTCAACTTCGGTTTTATATTGCCTAAATGCATCTATTGCTCCATCCTTACTGTTTATCAAATAGACATAACAATATCTAGTGCAATAGTCAATAAAAGTTATAAAATACTTTTTTCCACCAAGAGATAGTGTTGACTTCATATCATAAATATCAGTGTGTATTAATTCTAAGGGATTGAAATTCCTTTCAACAAACTTATACTGATACTTAGCTTACTTTGATTCAACATACATTTGACATTTTGATTTATTGCACTCAAAATTTAGCAAAAATTCTAAGTTAATAATATTTTACAATGTTTTATAATTGACATGTCCTAATTGTCCATGCCACAAACCATTAGACTCAAGCAAGTAAGAAGAAACTAAACTTTTATTGATTTCAATATTCATTACATTCATTTTGAATAGGCCCTCAGTGAGGTAGCCTTTTCCTACGTACATTTCTCCTTTACTAAGTATAATTTTTTTGAAAACAAATACATATTTGAATATTTTTTTATCAAGAACTGATATAGAAATCAAGCTCTTATGTAACTCCGGTACATATAGGAGCAGACTTTTCCTATTCCATCAATCTTTGCATTTGCGGAGTTGTCCATATATATCTTTTCTTCACCTAGAGCCAGAGCAAAAGCATCCAATAACTCCTTATTTGTGAAAATATGGTGGGTTGCACCGAAATCCATCCATTACTCTTGAGGATTTCCCACCAAGTTGCATTCAGATAACATGGCACCCAGATCTTTTATTTTTTTCTTGGATTCAGCCATATTTGCTTGGTCCTTATTTTTTTCTTTCTTTGGGGCAAGGCAATCCATTGACTTGTGGCCAATCTTGACACAGTTAAAGAATTTTCCCTTGGTTGATGTAATTATGATTCTTAGGTGTAGTGTTTGTTGAATAACCCAAGTATGCACCCCATATGTTTGATAGGATGCTTATATGAAGGAAAGAGTGCCATTATAACATGTTAAGTATGAAATCCCAAATTTTGTGTCAACTAGTGCATGTTAAGTGTTTGATGAAAGGCTGTTATGAATGAAGTATGATATGGTGCATGTATTCCTAGTCATGTATACTCCTTGTTGAATGAATGTATGAGATGTTAGCATACCTTCCTATACCATTATATGTTTATGATATTCAAGTGATTGACGAGATATCACATTAGATGAATTATGGATGATAGTCTATTTTCACGTTATGTATAAGTTGTCCTGCCTTTTTTTAGTTATGCTATCTAGTCTTGGGGGTAATTATACCCAAAATTAGCCTTCTTTTCTACATCCGAGTCAGTCTCAAGATAACTTCAGTCATGTTATGATCAGTAGAATTCAGATAACTACAAAACTTAAGAGAATTCAGTAATCTCAGTATTAGCTCAATCCAGTCTCAGTATCATTCTAATCTGATTTAGTATTCAGTTCTGACTCAATAGTATTCAACAGTCCATTCAGACTTCAGTGAAACTCAGTAAGCTAAGAGGAATTCAGTAGTAATCAGTCTGATAGTAGAATCCAAGTAGCATTCTGTTAGATGACAGAATCAAGTGAATTTAATCAGATCAGTTAAGTAATATACTCTGTAACAAGATTCAGCTCACTCTAAGTTGATTTAAGAAATAGTATTCAGAGTCTTTTAGTTGGGAGTAGGAACAGCATCGAGTGAGTAAAGGGATGAAGGCATTCTCGTTAGAGAGGCAGAGTCGTGAGTAACAATCCGTGAACTCCAGAACTGTGTAGCCATCACAAGGCTAAGAGTTACCCGTTATATTAAGGCTTGACTATCTTTCAGCAGTCACCCATTGCCTTAGGCTTGACTTTCTGTTCAGGGTCACCCGTTAGAGAGGCTTGACCATAGTAGAGGTCTTTACCTGTGGCAAGGTATTAACACCCTTCCAGCTGGGGTTACAGGTTGGACCCTACTAGTTCATATTCGGGGTATGTCAGTTAAGTGATAACTCCCACAGTCACAACTTTAATCTCAGTCTTTAGAGTAGAACTCAGAAATCAGGACTGTCAGATACAGTCACTCAACTCAGAAAGGAACTTAGATAGTTCCATAGATCCATAGACCACCCGCTAGATAGGCTTGGTTTCACATAAAGTTAATCAGTATCAATATTAATAGATCTATAGATCTTTCGTTAGATAGGCCTGATCTCAAACTTAGTTTATTTTCATTATTAGAAGATTGAGTGAGGTTCCGTTAGACAGGTCTGATCTCAGACACAATTATTCCTTGTCATGATTACAAAACTCGAAGATCATCCACTAGATAGATTTGATCTCAGATTCAATTAGGTGATATTAGTAAGTAAGAAATCATTTATTTAGTCTCTCAGTATCTGTAAACTCAGTTGTCAGAAGTCCAAGCATTCAGAAGTTAGTATTCAATGTTACTACGACTTTCAGTTATAGTTATGCATTCATGTATACATTCTCACCCAATTATGTTCAGGTTTAGTAATTGTAAGTTTCCATGTATGTTTATCCAGCTAGTACATATTATTCCGTTAAGTAATGTTTATGCATAAGCCCTTGCATATTATCTTATCTCACTTGCATACTCAGTACATTCAAAGTAATGATGCATTTGCGCTATGATGTCTTATACCATAGGTTTAGAAGAATGAGACCCAGAGCAACCTTAGCTGTCATATTCAGTTAGCAGCAGTAGATGCAGTAGTGACTCCTCGTCATCCGAGGATGCTTCTTATTTAAGTATTTCACCAGATTTATTTTATTTTCAGTAGATGGAGTTATTTGGGGACATTTCCCATAAACTCCACAGTTTAGATAGTTTAGAGTCTTTTCAGACAGATGTATCAGTATTCAGTTTTCAGTTCAGAGTATTTTAGATAGTTTGAACCTTATGGCAAGTTTTTGGCAATTTCTGCATTTATTATATATATTATGCAGTGCTCAGGTACATCTATCAGAAGAGGGTTAGCTTATGGTCCTTTGGGATCATGAGCACAGTGTGGCATTCTTATTATAGAAAATTGGGGCATTACAAAGTTGGTATTAGAGACTAAGGTTCAATAGTGTCCTAGGAAGTCTGAAAAGTTGCATCTAGTAGAGTCCTGTGCATGGATGTGTTGCGTGCCACATTTATGTACAGGAGGCTATAAGATGTTTTATAAAATAGTTTCCCTTCTTTTAGTATTCATGTCGTTCCAAATAGAAAAAGCTCAAGTTGAACTCTCAGTCTAATCCTTGTTCCTCTTCTGTTTGTAGAACATGCCTCCTAAGAAGAGAATAGGGAACCAACTAGCTCCTCAGGCCATAGATTTTTTGAATGAAAATGTGTCATATACAGAGTTTTGGGAAGCTTACCAGGTGGTAGTCCAAGCTGTGACCGCTAATATTTAGGGTAACCATTAGGCTGCAGCCCTACCTCAGCAAGATCGAGGTTTATCCGCAGCCAGAATCAGAGATTTCATGAAAATAAATCCCCAAAATTCTTTGGGTTAGTAGCAGGTGAGGACCCATAACTTTATCTTAAGGAGGTGAAGAAGATCACCCAAATCATCAATGTTTCCAAAGAGAAGAGCATAGAATTAGCATCTTATAGGTTGAAAAATATTGCTCATGACTGGGTAGTTTTTTGGAAGAAGGGTAGATGGGAGGATGGAACTCCCATGACTTGGCAGGTGTTTTGAGATGCTTTTTTAGATAAGTTTTTCCCCTAGATATGAGAGAAGTGAAGGTAGAAGATTTTATAAACTTGAGGCAAGGCTCCATGTCAGTGAAGGAGTATTGTCTCAAGTTCAAGGAGTTAGCTAAATATGTTTCCGACCTAATAGCTAACCCCAGAGCCAGTATGAGTAAGTTTTTAACCAATGTGTCTTGATATATTGTTAAGGAGTATAGGTATTCTATGCTTAGTAGAGCCATGGATCTTTCTAGACTAATGATGCACGCCCAACAGACTGAGTCAGATAAGACTAAGGAGAGAGAGATCTAATAAGAGAGCTAGAACAGGTAATTCCAGTTTTTCTCAGGCAGGGTCTTAGGGTGTTAACCGTACTCAGCATAGTTAGAAATTTTCAGTCCTGGCTCCATCCTCAGCTAGTGTACCCATACCTCAGTTTAGAGATGTCAGTCATGATAAGGCACCAGGCTCTAAAACCTAGGGTAGTGTGAGAAGTGAGCATACCTATCCACTTTGTGAAGAGTGTGGCAAGAATCACCTAGGAGTGTGCAGAGCTAACAGTCAGGTATGTTTTGGATATGGCAAGCCAGTCCATAGGATGCGAGAGTGTAGAGTGCTACCTCAGAGGGGTAGAGAATTGTGTCAGTAGGGTTCCACTTTCGGTACCAATAATGGTCAGCGCCAGAACCAACTCTATGCACTTCAGACTCACCATGACCAGGGAAGTTTCCCTGATATAGATTCGGGTGTGTTATGAGTCTTTTATATTTATGATATGTACTGTTAGATCCTTGCTCCCATGTGACCTTAAGTTTTAAGCATGTGTTAGTTAGTAGAGCAAGCATCAGTTGAGCAGTCAGACAGTTAGATTCGTATAGTTTGTTTTATCATCGTTTTATATAATCATACTACTAGTAGTTGTGAGTATAACTCAGTTTATGCATCATGCATTAGTTTCAGATTCCAGATGTTCAATTATGATCCAGTTCGTAGGTACCCCGTGCACCACCCCAGTATCTTAGTGAGGTAATCATTCTTATAGGGACATAGTGTCCCAAGGGGGAGATACCCCATAATTTTTCTGATGTTTTCAAGTCCTTAAGCCCATCCAGTTTAACTCTATGATTATCATTACAATATTTACATCAGTTATTATTGCATAGTCAGTCATACTTTCAAGAGTAAGTCCAGTCAGATATTTATGCATTATATATGCATGTTCAGTAGAAAAGTTCAGCTCATCGGTGTATTCAGTCATGCGTTCATAAGAACAACTCAGTCAAGTATCCATGCTTTAGATATGCATGCCCATCATGAGAATTCAGCTTATCAATAGTTTCAGCCGGGTACTCTATGCATCAACTATATATATTCAGTAGAAGATTCAGTATATCAGTAGTTTCCGTCGTATAGATAAGTTTTAGATGTTCTCATCCCTTAAGCAACCTTAGTTGATCAGTATTCTCAGCCTAGACAGTCCCATTTAAGGATGAATATTCCCTAGGGGGAGATACTATAAGACCCCGTAAATTCCCCTAGTCATTAAAGCTCTTTGATGCATGTCAAGGGAAGATTAATACTTGAAATTTGGCTAATTGTTGGAACTTTTTCCATTCCATAAAGCTTCTAAACTTCGATGAATTATTTCGTGACCTTTCCGACTCCGTTTCTTGATTTTCAAGTTGCGTTGTGATGGGGCAAGCTCATAGTACATCTCAGATAAGTTTTGAATTTTTTAGACGAGCTTAAGGCCGCATTTGGATTTTAGAAACAGTAGCTAAAGGCTACAAGGGGGCGCCGCCCAACATAGAGAGGCTCTGGGCAAGGCACAACCCTTCTATTTACAAGGGAGAAGCAAGGCACCACCCTGGGTGCAGCCTTTGTGCCCAATTTTCAGCATTCCACTTCCGTGTTTACAAGGGCAAAAGAGTAATTTTTCATCCCCTATATATACTCTTTAACACGAGATTCAGCACATTTACACCCAAATATTGTTGGTTTCTCTCAATTTTCTTCAAGAACAACCATTAGGGTTCATAGTTCAAGACTCAAAAACTCAAGAATGTCTCCGTCAAACTCCTTCAAATCAAGAAATAAGGTAAGCGTAGTGTTCATCTATGGGCCTCTTCCATCCATAGATTTCAAGAATATTTTTCTAAAATTCAAATATTTGATATGTATGAGTTTTATGATTTTAATTGAATGGAAGTTAATGATTATGTTGTGGTTGAGTTATAATCCATGTTTTAGAATGCAAGTTACAAGCTTTGATCTTGATATGAGTTGAATTGTATCATGTTCATGTTGAATACCTAAAATTGCATGTTGGTTGATGTAATTGTGATGCTTAGGTGTAGTGTTTGTTGAATAACCGAAGTATGCACCCCATATGTTTGATAGAATGCTTATATTAAGGAAATAGTACCATTGTAACATGTTAAGTATGAAATACCCAATTTTGTGTCAACTAATGCATGTCAAGTGTTTGATGAATGGATTTAATGAATGATGTATGATATGTTGCATGTATTCCTAGTCATTTGTACTCCTTATTGAATAATGTATGAGATGTTAGCATGCCTCTCTATATCATTACATGTTTTTGATATTTAAGTGATTGACGACATATTACATTGGTTGCATTGTGGATAATAGTATATTGTCACGTTATGTATGAGTTTTCCTACCTTATGTTAGTTATGCTATTGAGTCCTGGGGGTATTTATACTTGAAATTAGCCTTCTTGTCTAGAGCCGAGTCAGTCTCAAGATAACTTCCGTTGTGCTATGATCAGTAGAATTCAGAAAACTACAGAACTTAAGAGAATTCAGTAATTTCAGTATTAGCTCAATCCAATCTCAGTATCATTCTAATCCGATTTAGTATTTAGTTTCGACTCAATAGTATTCAGTATTCTGTTTAGACTTCAGTGAAACTCAATAAGCTAACAAAAAATCAGCAGTAATCAGTCAGATAGTAAAATCCAAGTAGCATTCTGTCAGATAACAGAATAAAGTGAATTCAGTAAGATTAGTTAAGTAATATACTCAGTAACAAGATTCAGCTAAGTCTAAGTTCAGTTAAAAATCAGTATTCAGAGTTTTTTAATTGGGAGTAGGAGCTAGCATCGAGTGAGTAAAGGGATGACGACATTCCCGTTAGAGAGGTAGAGTCGTTAGTATCCCTAAACTCTAGAACTGCATAACCAGTGCAGGGCCAGGAGTCACCCGTTATATTAAGTCCTGACTATCTTTCATCAATCACCCATTGCCCTAGGCTTGACTTTCTATTCAGGGTCACGCGTTAGAGAGGCTTGACCATAGTAGAGGTCTTTCCACATGGCACATTATTGACACCCTTCCAGTAGGGGTTACAAGTTGGACCCCTCTAGTTCAGATTTGGGGCATGTCGGTTAAGTGAGAACTCCCATAATCACAGCTTCAATCTCAGTCTTCATGGTAGAACTCAGATATTAGGATTGTCAGATACAGTCACTTAGCTCAGAAAGGAACTTAAATAGTTTCATAGATCCATAGACCACCCGCTAGATAGGCCTGGTCTCACATAAAGTTAATTTGTAATAGTACTAACAGATCTAGAGATCTTCCGTTAGATAGTCCTGATCTCTAACTCAGTTAATCATTATCATTATTACAAGATTCAGAGATCTTCCATTAGATAGGTCTGATCTCAGACACAATCATTCCTTATCATGATTAGAAGACTCAAAGATCATCCGCTAGATAGGTTTGTTCTCAGATTCAGTCAGTTAATATTAGTAAGCACATAACTCAGTTATTCAGTCTCTCAGTAACAGTAAACTCAGTTGTCAGAAGTCCAAGCATTCAGAAGTTAGTATTCAATGTTACTATGATTTTTAGTTATAGTTATGCATTCATGCATACTTTCTCACCCATTTTTGTTCAGGTTTGGTAATTGTAAGTTTCCATGTATGTTTATCCAGCTAGTACATATTATTCGGTTAGCTAATGTTCATGCATAAGCCCTTGCATATTAGCTTACCTCACTTGCATACTTAGTACATTAAAAGTACTAATGTATTTCCGCTATGGTGTCTTATACCATAGGTTTAGAAGCACGAGACCCAGAGCAACCTTAGCAATCAGATTCAGTTAGCAGCAGTAGACGCAGTAGTGAATCCTCATCATTCGAGGATGCTTTTTATTTTAGTATTTAATTAGGTTTTGTTTATTTTTAGCAGATGAAGTTAGTTGGGGACATGTCCTATCAACTCCACAGTTCATATAGTTTAGAGGCTTTCAGATAGATGTATCAGTATTCAGTTTTAGTTTTGAGTATTTTAGATGTTTTGAACCTTATGGCAAGTTTTCGCCAGTTTCCGCATTTATTATCTATATTATGCAGTGCTCAGGTACAGATATTAGAAGAGGGTTAGCTTGTGGTCCTTTGGGATCATGAGCACCGTGTGGCATTACGGTTATAGAAAATCGTGGCATTACAAACTCTTTTGTTGTCTTCATTCCACTATATATGTTGTATAGTTCATCTTGGGGGTTATTTAGAATATAATTCCTGTGTAGGAAATCGAAGTGTTTCTATTCCTCCATAATGACAAATTTCTCCTGGTTTGAAGTTCCCTCGGGCACTTTTTGAACTTCTTCGGATGTGAATCTTTGAAGACATAAAGTTGTAAGGTAGAAGAACATCATTTGTTTCCATCTTTTGATATCAACACTTATGAATTTTTTGTGTTTCTCCACTAGTGTCATTGCATGCGGAGCATTCGTACAACTCGTTGTGGCATCATTAGTTGCTTCCACAGACATTGCAGCTTCATTCACTTGACTGATAGAAGTCATTTTTGTTTCATAATAAGACAATAAACTTAGTATATCAAAATACTATTTATAAAGTTGTACCAATTTTAAACACCCTTTATTTTGAGTTTAACGCTGAAGTTTTTATGACTTCCAATCATCAACCAAGTTATATTTAACTTGTGATGAAGATTTTTTTTCTTTAAACCACTAGTTAAGTTTAAACGGACTAGAAATCTTAAAGCTTAACCAAGCAATACAGATTCTGGAAAATCAAGTTATTTCCTTAAGATTGTTATTTTTGTAGTACGCAGAATATGTATTTTGGCACAACAACCTCAACACAAATTAAAGTATAAAACAAGAACATGTATGAAGTTATGCAACACCTTCAACACAAGATCAAAATGACCTTTCAAAGAAGTGTGTTTTTTTAGAAAATTAGATAAAATGGAAAAAAGCCAAGTCCTCCGAATTCACGGAGTGTCCTTAAGGAAATAATTCCCTTCAAGTATCCGAAGTTGCGGAATTTTCCTCCCAGGATAAAATGGCCTAATAATTCAACTATAGTGGTACCTCAAACTATCGTATTCTCTTCGAACTAACTCAATGATTAGATGATCGCACTAAGTATTTTAGAAAGCAAGAAGTGTTTAAATACAGGAAAAATTTTGTTTCTAAACCTGTGAAAAAATGCATATTTATATAGCCATTAGGTTCCCCTTACAAAAAGTGGAAATGGTTCACCGAAAATGTGTGTCTTTTTTTAACAGCCACAACTATCCAAATAGCCATACCTTTTCCTAAAATAGTGTGTCTTTTTCTCGAAGAGTTATGTGTCTTCGAGCAGCCACAACCATCATTTCTGCATGCAGAAGCATGCACGTTAATGGAGTTTTAAAAACTACAAATAAAAAACTATTTGCATTTTTTACATTTATTTTTTTGGATTGTTCAAATGAATTTTTTCCAAGCAGAAGCCGAGCCGAGCGAGCGATGACGATGGCATGAGGCACCTCTGGCTCTTGACTCACTTACCATGTGGAGTAAGTGTTCCTTAATATAAACACTTAAAATTTTTATTCTCCCACCAATGTGGAAGAATTAGTAGACTTTTCCAATTTTTAATACACTTTCCATTTTAAGTGTTATCTCAATTTTTCCCTCCACTTGGTTCCCTCCATTTTCCATTCACACTTTAATCTTGAACCCAACATAAATTTAGTTCAAATTTCAATAGAGAAGGAATAAAATGGGAAAAAAATTTAGATCTATTCTTCCCAAAATGCAACCATGTCATCCAAAAAATCATCTAGAAAAGTGAAGAAATATTTTTGTCCAGTTTTGGAAACAACAAGACACGTTCCCCAATCATTAGAATAAACAAATTCAAAAGCAAACTCTATTCGCTTGTTAATCATTGGACCTAAGGAGATGCAATGACTTTTGTAAATCAAAATAATTCACAATACAATGAAGAAATATTCTAAAATTGAGGATAAAATTTCTTTAACGAAAGAATAGAAGTATGTCCTAATCGATAATGTGCTTCAAATAGAAACACAACAGCAGAACATGTAATAGATCCAGACCCCTATTCATCAATGGTGTAGATATCATTGATGTCCTTTACCAATAAGCTAATTTATTACAAGATCACAAAACAGAGAATGATCGGGAAAGAATAAGAAATAACAATTAACGTCTCTGGTGAGTTTATTAAATAAAATCAAATTAAAGGTAAATTTTGGGAGAATTAATAGAAAAGATATGGTAATAAAGGAGGTTGATTTAACAAATCTATATCCAATACTATTACAAATTGATCCTTCAGCTACTGTTACTGGGAATGGTGCTTTATGTGACTGAAAGTCTAGAAATATTACGGTTATGTTTCATGTGATTTGCGACAGCTGAATCAACCATCCATTTATTTGATATGGTTATACATACCTTCCCTGACTTACCAAACATAGTAACTGATGTACATTCCTTCAGTGATTTCTGATACTGAGTGACTTTAGCATGATCCCCTATCAAAACCAAAACTAGTTTAATCACTAAAGGACTAGGAGAAACATCAACCTTAATATTACTGTTATCCAAAATCATTCTTTTTTCTTCCTTATTATCTGTCATTTCCCAACTATTGATTGACAATATCACAATGAACTAACAAGGAACCACAAAAGCCTCTTAGATTTAAAGGTCTTACAATTAGAATGGTCAAATCTAACAAAAGTTTTCAACACAAATACAAAAAAAAAAGTAGAAAACACCAAATAAACCAAATAAAGTTAAAACAGTCGAAACACCCAATAGTTCTAAGAGATAGCAAAAAGCAACAATATGAAAAGAAACAAATAGACTATTAAAGCAACAATATAAAAAGCAACAGATAGACTATATATCTATTGCAATAGATAATTATTCTGTTGCTTCTTTTATGTTATGCCGGAGAAGAGAACATGACGTTCAGTATCCGTAGCAGAGTTGAGAAGCTACTCGACCGAAAAGAGAGAAGATTCTTGCCTTATCGAACGAGTACAAAAATCAGAGAATGAAGCATTGGCCCGAGAAAGAATAAGCGATATGGCAGATAGACCCCCAACATTTCCTCGATCTAATGCCCCTTTTAGGAGTAGAGTCGATTCAGATTAACAGATGAGTAATCTGTTTGGAACAACACAATACAGCTTCTGCCACAAACCCAACAAATAATCCATATATTTCAACTCTTGCTGTTGATACTGGATTCAAATTGCTTCTTAATCATTGACATATTTATTGAGTAGAACAAATAGACAGAGTGAAAATTAAATAAGAATTAAAACGTCAAAGTCGATCAAATATATATTTTTAGTAAACAAAAACAAATAATAATTTGCCTTCATGAGGTAAGGGGTTAAGGTCTGGGGATACACCACCCTCCCCAAATCCCACTTCTGATATTATACTGGGTATGTTGTAGTTTTTAGTTAATCAAATATAATAATTTACTATATGCTTAATTAATATGATCTAATAGTGGTCTCTACTTGAGTATTAATATATACATTGGTTCAAGTTGTAAGTTTCAACTCTTTCTATTGCAACTAGAATCAAATTATTCCTTAATCAACGATATGTTTATTGAGAAGAAGAAATAGACATAATGAAAATTAAATAAGAATAAAACGTCAAAGTCGATCAAACACATTTTTATATTCAATAAAAACAAATAAAAATACATAGGCTAAAATAAAAAATAATCTAGTTATTATTATCATCACTATTGCTAGCCGACCAATCTTCAACCGGTAGCAGCAGTGCCCTCCTCAGCCTCCAGATATCCCGTAACATCGTTGCTCTCATTGCAGACAACTCCCATTGCAGGTCATGAACCTGAGTCTGTAGTTCTCGTATGGTGTCTTGTAAAATAGCAACATCCCACACTGGATCAACCATATATAGAACATGAATGAATGGACAAAAAATATTAAAACAAAAGTAAAAAAATGAATTCAAATGTAATACAACGGATACTACCAATTGGGTATATTTACACACAAAGCAAGAAAAAAACTTACCTGAGTCGGGGAAGAGAAAGTGATTGAAGGTGTAATATTAAAGACAAGATCCAAGAAATAAATTTAATAGAATGAACGAGTAAGGAGAGACCTATTTATAGAGGATTTAATTTGAATGGGTTAGGCAAAAAGACAAGTCTGTTCACCTACAATTATTAATTACATACGAACTGGTGACTTTTTGATTATTTTGAAAAGTTATGACTTAATTAAATGAAGCTGCTGACTGACTTTTTGATTAGTATGATAAGTCATGACTTTTCAGCTTATTATTATTAATTAGCTCTTTTCAGTAACTTTTTTTATTGAGTTGTGACAACATATTCTATATCTGTTGCATTATATAACCTATCTGTGACAATAGATATACCATCTATTGCATCAGATAACCTACATATGACACCATATATACCATCTGTTGCAATAAATCGACAACCTATTGCATTAGATAATCTACCTGTTGTAACATATAATCTATCTTTTTAATAATCATCATATCATTAATACAAATTTGGTGACTTTTTTATTATATAAATTTAAAAATATGTTTAAAAACAAAAATGATGAAAATAAGTCAGTACTTGTCACCGATTTTATTCTAACATCAATTATTCAAATTAAATAACTATTTTTTTACGATTATAAATTGTATGTATGATTTATTTTCTTATTGTTTTCTGTGAAAAGAAATGACTTAATTAAATCAAGCTGGTGACAATAAGTCATGATTGTTCACCTTTTTTTAACCATCATCATATACCTTAGTTAATCTAATGTTTTAACCTTTTTATCATTTAATAAATAAATAATTTAAAAAATAGATTTGAAAACAAAAATGGTGAAAAGTTATGATCAGTTATTAAAATTAAATAACCGTTCTTTTACAGTTATAAATTATGTTTATCATTTATTTTCTTATTATTTATTTACGAATTATTTTTCGTATTAAATAATCAGAAAGTCACGACATTTCACCCTCAATAACAATAACCTTTTTTTTATTAATCACTGTCTGTTGCAATATATGATCCATCGATCACAACAGATTAACTATCCGTTGCACATTATGGTTCATCTGCTGCCACAAACTCTCAATCCCTACCTCCAACTGTCGACATGTTAAGAATAAGGAATACACAGAATAAAAATTAAATATTAAATAAGAATTATAAATCCAAAGTCGATCAAACATAGATTTTTGAATCCATTATATATAAATATATACAATTAAACATACCCTTGGGTAAATCCGATATAATAAAAGAAATTACATGTGTTAAAGGAAAAAATATAACCTAATTATTATTATTACTATTATTATTATTATCATTATTGTCAACCGGCCCATTGTCATCCGGCAACAGCAAGGCCCTCCTCAGCCTTGCACTCATGCCGTCCAACTCCCACCAGAGTTCATAAATCTGTCTTTCAAGTTTTCGCAAGGAGTCGAGGAAAATCACCTAGTCCGAATCCGGATCATCCTTATCTAGAAGTGGAGTTATGTATAAATACATCCCTTAATTAAATAAAAATAGTGACTTTTAGGATATGTAAATTAAAAAATTGATCTAAATACAATATTTTATCTTTTATTGTATTTCATAAAGAAAAGAAAATTTCTTTAAAATAAATCTAACGGATGGGTAATCTATTGTAAAATATATTAAATTTGTTTGATAATTTACAACATATTGACAATCTGTTGCAACAGATGGATATATCTGTTTCATTTTTCCAATTGATAAGTCATAAATTTAAATAGATTAATCATCTATCATAATAGATGTCTATAATTGTTTGATAATTTTAACAGATGTGTCATCTATTGCAATAAGTTAGTCATCTGTTTATTCAAATTAAGCCATAGATGGGCTAGAAAGAATAAGGTACATGCAGATGAATGAATCCACTTTCATATATGGGTTAATCATTCAAAAAAGATCCTGTATTGTACAATTTTAGTTTAATCGGTTCGAATTAATAAGGCTCAAGGAGACCATAAAGAGGATGCCAATACCCTGTTACGAATTATGACAATTGTTGCTCATATTTATGCGTGTCAAGTTTTGAAAAGGGATCAATATATGGTGTCATTGTAAAGATCCAATAGCGATTGGACTTAAATTTAAGTGTGCATTGGACTCTGAGAAGTCCTTCGAAGTATCACACTACATCAAACAAGAATGTAATACCAATAGAAATCCCCTTGACCATGTTTATATGAAAAGGTTGTTTAAGAAGCTAATTATATGCCAGAAGGAGCAGTACGAGAATAGTTGCGAGGAAAATGGGGAGTTGATGAAAGACTACATTATTTAAGAGCTAATTGAAGAAGAAAACATAGGGTAGCAAGGAACTTCTAGCGAATCTGGTTGATGAAGCAGAATTAGAACACGATAAATCTGAATTAAGTGCAAATATGAAAGTGTATCTAGTACGAAAAATCCATCTATTGTCTCCCTCAAAGAAAATTAATGTAACTGGGCACTTTGCTGGGGAGCTACGACTAGGTAGCATGGTTAGAATGCTCACCTAAATAAAAACAGCAGAATACTAGGAAAGCTAATTTGTGGGCACCGAGGGTTTAATTGATGTACCGTAAGTAAAGAAAACTTGGCCCAAGAACAACTGCATTGAAAATAAGCAATCTAAGCAAAGGAGGCAATTTCTAAATTCTAAATTTCATCCCATGCCTTCTTGTTTGTGGTTCCGATTAGGTCCACTGCTATTGACCTGATAGGAACCACAAACAAGATTGAAAGATAGTTTGAGTATAATTAATTTCTTATCAATATGGATATAATTGATTGTATTTTCTTGCCTTAGCATTGTTTCAACATATCTTAGAGAAGATCAGATACTTACTGTAGTATGTAAGTCTCGATAATTTTTAAGCTTGCCTCCAGATTGCTGATTTAGGATTCAAGTTTGTTGTTGCCATCTTTGAGGTTAGGATAGAGTTCTTTATCTTTTATGAGCTCATAAATGAGGAAGGAACACTTTTTCGAAGCTGTGTCATTGTAAAAGGTCTTCTGAAGGCTTCCACAACACTTTATTCAAAAGGCTTAAATGATACATAGAGGGTCGCTATGTTTGTTATAGGTCAACGTCTTAATGCACACTAAGTTACTTGTCCAAACACTTGAACAACTAATTTTGTTGAGCGTTGTTCAATGATGTTTGTTAAACCACCCTTCAAAGGAATTGATAGGCTATCCCTTAGGCTATCTTTTGGCCTATCATTTGAAGGTTGGTTGAACAAGTTGCATTGAACAACGCTCGATGTCTCATTTAAGACTTCTAAAAAAAGTGTTCTGGAAACCTTCTTAAGGCCTTTGAAAATCCCACAGCTTAGAAAAAGTATTCCTACCTCATTGAAAAGACCACAAAATACCAAGAACTCTATACTAACCTCAAAGATGGAAACTACAAACTTGAATATCAAATCAACAAGGTGGAGGCAAGCCCAAAAATTATCGAGATTCACTTACTACATCAAGACTCTGATCTTCTCCAAGATATGTTGAAAGCATGCTTAGGAAAGAAAACACAATCAATCATATCTATATTTCTAAGGAATTAATGCTACTCAATCTAATTTACAATCTTGTTTGTGATTCTAATCAGTTCAATAGTAGTGGACCTAATCGAAACCACAAACAAGAGGCATGGGATGCAATGTAAAATTCAGAAATTGCTGCCTTCGCTTAGATTACTTATTTTAAATACAGCTATTCTTGGGATAAGTTTTCTTTACTTATTGAACATTATTTCAACCCTCGGTACCCGCAAAGTTGCTTTCTTGGTGTTCTACTATTTTCTATGTAGCTGATCAGTCTGACCATACAACCTAGTCGCAGCTCCCTAGAAAAGTGCCTTGCTGTACTAATTTTCTTTGAGAGTGACAACAAACGGATTTTCAGTACTGGATACACTTTCATATGTGCAGTTGATTCAGATTTCTCATGTTCTAATTCAGATTCATCAGCCAGATTCACTAGAAGTTTCTTACTACCCTATGTTTTCCTCTTCAATTAGCTCTTAGATGATATAGGATTTCATGAACTCCCCTTTTCCCTCATAAGTATTCTCTTACGTATTCTTCTGGCATATAATTATTACCCTGAGCAACCTAATTATATAAATTTAGGCCAGGGCAATAAATATATTGATTTTCATCCTTGGTTGAAGCAGTGAGAGGCTTCAAAGTCCATCTTAGAGTCTAATGCACCCTAAAAGTTAGACAAACCACTATCAAATCTTTTTACAATGCCACCAAAACATGATCACTTAACAAATCTTGACACATAGATATGAGCAACAACCCCATTAAATATTAACAGGGTATCAGAACCATATTCATTGTCCCTTAGCCTTATCAATTCAGACCTATAGAACTTAACTGTAAAATTGTAGATATCTTGTTAGAAAGATCAATGCCTAATCGGTAAAAAACAAAACTCACAAAATCAGTGTACTCTATGTGTGTTTTCACGATAACATTATCAGTAATACATACCTCTCACATGTTAACTTGTTCCATCTTTAAGCAGCTTATTCTTCCGAACCCATCTTTATTGTAACCTCTTGTGTTGGTTTGGCAATAGTTGATCAATATTCATTTCCTTATATCTATAAAAAAGAGAAAAAAATTAATGTCAAACAAAAGAAGAACAGAAATAACATTATCCATCTGTTGCAACAAATTACCCATCCATTGCAACAGGCTCCACATTTATTATAGCAGCTTCTTATCTGTACAACAGATTGTAAATCTATTATAACAGATATGAAGGATGTTGCAACAGATGTGGAGTCTGTTACAACAGATATGTAAAATATTGGAATACATCAAACTAACCTTACTAGTGATTTGATTTATTCTAACAGTTGCTCCATCTTTTGCAACATAAACAACAAAGAAATAACATCAACAAAAAAGAAACAACATCATTTGTTCCAAAACCATCAACAACAACACACCACAAGTTCCAACAATACCAAACCCACCAATAACATCAATAACAACATCAACAACAATGAAATAAACAAAATACATTCAAAAAAATGATACTACCAGCAAGGCTTTTAAACTTCTCCAAACAGATAATTTTTTCGCATATTTTAATAATAACAATGGTTCATTCATTCAAGACATAAAAGTAACCTTTCCTTTAAATTTTTAAAATACATATTATATGGGTAAAGGGTAATTAAATTAAAAAATAGATGTAAATAACTAATTTAAACAACTTACAAAGAAGAAGACAAGAATGAAAGAGCAATAGTGAACCATACCTAAAATGTCAAAAGCAAGGGGATCAAAACAATAATTTAAGTTGAGACAAGATATAGATCAGTTGAAATCAGAAAGGATCTTTATGAGAAAGATGAGATAAAATAGAGAAAAAAGGAGACGACTATTATAACCCTAAAGTGGAGAGAGAAAAAGAAGAGAGCTGAATAAATTTAGGGTTGAAGGAGAGATAATTCTAGACATGGATTAAAATATTCAATAATATTCATTAATAAATTTAGGGTCTCAATAAAGATGGGTGACATTGAAAAGAAAAGATAAGATTACTTAAGGAGGAGATTTTTGAGTTATCCAAGAAATATTTTATACCGCCTTAGTAGTATTTAATCATTCTTCTTTCGGACAGAAGATTGTTTTAAAATTAAAAAAAATAATTCAAACAGCTATGTCATTTGTTGCAACATATATCAATATCTGTTTGAAAATTTCCAACAGATCGGTTATCTGTCGTAACATATTCAAATGTCTGTTGACAATTTGCAACAACTCTCTTGAAAAACATAATTTAGAGAATACAACTATATAAAAAATTCACTATGGTCCCTTTTTTATATTTATTATTTTTTCAAACATTTATTAAAATCATTTAATAAATTCAAAAAATTTTCTCTCTCCTCAAATTCTCTTCTTCTTCAGATTTTCTTTATATTTTTTGAAAAAGAGTTTTTGTCGACTTTTGCTTTCCAAGTCAAAATTTTTCAGTTTCTCTTGCTCAGGTAAATTTAATCCCAATTAGTTTAGATCCATTTTAAACTATTTTTTTGTTTTCGCTTTGTGATGGGTTTCTTCGATTTTGATGAAAATTGCACGGTTGGTCATTAAGTTAGTAAAAATTTGAGTGAATTTATTTTACTGAGGACCCATTTAAATGGTGTTGTTTTTGTTTGAATT
This sequence comes from Capsicum annuum, assembly GCF_002878395.1. NCBI lineage: Eukaryota > Viridiplantae > Streptophyta > Magnoliopsida > Solanales > Solanaceae > Capsicum > Capsicum annuum. The sequence continues at coordinate 171,867,203 of NC_061120.1, read as the reverse complement.
GCACTGTTAATATCTGGAGAAGTTGGAACTTTATTTGTATGTTTGATCTGAGGTATTTTACTATTTTTCTTAATAGACCAGTGGTCGATACATCGACCACTAAAAACTTTTTTTTGCTGTATTTTTTTGTTCTTATTAATAGATCAGTGGTCGATAAATTGACAACTGACAATTTATTTTTAGTTGTAAATGATAAATGGTGAGAGTTCATAGAGCAGTTAAAAGCCCTGCTTCCACTGCTTCTAGCAATGGAAAGCAAAAAGCCAAAGATGTTTCAAAAACTTAGAAAAGGAAAAAAGATATAGTCGATGAATCCTAGTCGAAAACTGAATCAAAAACCCTTGCCAATTTTTTAGAATATGATAAAAGTAGTGTATATGAGAGTGATGATGTTTAGGATAGTGAAAGGAAAACCAAAAGGGAAAACGAAGAAAGAATAAAAAGTTATAGCGGTGAATATGAGGACAGGAGAGATAGTGGATACGGGGAGGGGTATGATCCCCTATCCTGCCAATTTGTGTGAGAGATATCTCCATTGAGTTGTATGACCTAACAACTTCAATGGATGAACTAGATTATTTTCCTACTAAGATTTCCATAACATAAAAAATGACAGTCTATCGAGAGTTTAAAAGGCTTCTTGTTGAATAAAAGTTGTATACTGATTTTAAGAAGACTTATTTCAGACACTTGAGGCATATGCCAAAACATTTTATGTTTAATAGACAGATGGTCCATTATGTGTTGCTGCGACATATAAAAAATAATCAAAACTACATGAAATTTGATTTTGTGTGAACGGTAAGCCAGGTTTTTTTGGCTTAAAATAAATTTACTCTGATTATCGGGATGAATTATTTAGCATATCCCTATAAATCAAAAATGAACAAAGTCCTCCAAAATGGAAAAAGATTGCATTTTAAGGTGATGAATAACAAGAGCATTACTGCCTCAAGGTTGGTTAGCTTGATAAAAGGTAATAGGTTGACTGATCAACAAAATTTGAAGTGCGCTTTGGTTTGGTTCATGCACTCGATGCTGCTAGCAAAGGATCCGTCAAAGAAGGTAGATTCAAACCACATCAAGATGACGGCTGAATTAGATTTCTTTGGGGGAATATCCATGGGGAAAATAGTCATTTAGGATGACACTGAGCTATCTGAAAAAGAAGATTGATTTGACCAAGCAGAAAGAAACATTTGTGAAGAGGAATAATACATCTTACGAATTATATGGCTTTCCCTGGGTATTTCTAGTGATTCTAATCTACCATCTTATTAATTTATTATAGAATCTTACCTATTTATCTAATAATGCATAGTCCCTATAGGTTTACTTATGCTTCTATTGATTGTAGGTTTGGATATAAGAGGCCTTTCCTCGTCTGCGAAGGTACGCCGGTAAGTCATTGGATTCTTCTTTCCGAAATCCCCATCTTCTTAGATAACACACAGCGAAGTGTGATAACATAATGGAAGGGGACTCGTTTAAGTACAAAGGAAACAACACAAAGTAAAATTATACTTATTATAATTTTATAATAATATTATTATATTAGTGATGTCGTGTAATTTATATTTACTTTTTATAGATTGTGCACCCATACCTTGCCCCTACTGTTCGTGAGATGGAGCAGAGATACATGAAAAAATTTAATCCATACATCGAATAAGTTAAGGATACTTTCATTTATTCCTTAAAGGCGTAGCTGAAAGGCATGACTGTCCCGACTTCATCAGCGGAGGTCGCAGATGAAGACGAAGATTTATGTAGTCACAATGTTCCAAGTCTAGCACATACTTGTGATCATGCTGGTTCAAGTGGACTCAAACCTACACTCGACACTTCTAATGATGATGACCAGCATGAGTGTGTTACTATATTAGAGAAAAGTATTCTAGATATTGCTTTTTCGTTAGAGATGAGAGATTTAGGAGAATCGAGAAGAATAAGAAGAAGCATCAAGAAGAAGGTAAACTAATTTATCTTTTGTTCTACCAATTTAATTTTCTTGCATAATTTTTTTTATACTTTCAAAACAATGATGTTCACCTCGACAGTCCCCCTCATACCCGGCATCAAGTAAGCTTTTAAAACTTGCAGACATAGTGACTGACATTGCTGCAGCAGATGAAAAATCTTAAGAAGAGAAAAAAGAAGAAGAAATAGAAGGGGAGAAGACAGAAGATGAACAAGATGCAAAATAAGAATAAGAATAAGAAGAAAAAGATTAGGAGAGGACAGCTGAAGAAGAAGCAAGAAAATAAGAAGAAAATAGAAGAAGAAGAGAAAAATGAGAAGGCAGTTGATGAAGAAGGAGTGGCTGAGTAGGAGGACAAAAATATTGAAGAAGAGAAAAAATTAGAAGAATAAGAAAATAAAGAAAAATAAAAGAAAGAAGTCAAAGAAGAGAACAAATATGAAGAAAATAAAGTGGATGTGATGGGCATTGTTAAGGAACTCAATGATGATAACATGGAGTTTGGTGGTTTGGAAAAAATAATTTTCTTAATGATTTGTTGTTTTTAATGAATTTTTTTTTGGATAATTGAATTATATAAACTGATGAATTTATGTTCAGCTATTCCATTATCTTGTTAGATTAAACAATCGATTGCATTGTGTTACCAGTTTATTTATCCTCCTAAATTATAGAGACCGATGAAAAATATTATAGAAGTTGTTCTCTATAATTTTTAAATTGAATAACTCCTATATTTACAATGACGACAAACAAGTTTACTATTATATGTTGCATTGTGTCACCAATTCAGTAACTATCATGGTTTATAGAGGTCCATCAATTATATCCAGTGTAAATCATAGATGGAAAGCCTTATCAATAATATACTGCATCAGTTTATTTCCCTTAGTAACATATTAGGAAAAAAAGAATAATTAATTAATGAAATAATAATAATAATGCAATCAAATGAGCTTAAACAAGTCATGTGATTGTATGAGAGTCCATGTAAATTATAAAAAGTGATCCAAGATGTTTGAGGATGGGTAGTGGTTATACAACCAACATACTCAGGGTAATTTTTACCCAAAGACAAGTTGTTGTGGGGAATTCATTTGTTTAACCACAACTCATTATTCGTTTAACCACAAGTTATCACCTCACACAACTTTGATCACCACCTTCAATTTACGTGGAGTCTCATATGATCACATGACCTGTTTAGGCTCAGTAAATTGGATAAAATCAAATTTTCTATTATTTTATTAATTAAATAATCCTTTTCAAAATATGTGCTAGTCATGGTCTATAAATAAATATCCTCATCTAGTTATTTAATTGTGGAAGTAGTTCTCAGTCTATTCTAGATTATAGCAGGTCGAGTAAATAACTAAGCATACTTTAGCATAAGCTATGAACTACTTTACTAATAAATGGACTGGATGAGGATACACATTCACAGACTATGACTAGCACATATTTTGAAGAGGATTATTTAATTAATAAAATAATATATAATTGTATTCTATTCAATTGAATGAGCAGAAACAAGTCATATGATCGTATGAGAGTCCACATAAATTGAAAGTGGTGATCAAAGATGTGTGAGGTGATGACTTGTGGTTGAACAAGCAACATCCTTAGGGTAATGTTTACTAAAGCACAAGTATGTTGTGCGGAATTCATTTGTACATCCAATACCCATCCGTACACATCTTTGATCAACTTCTTCAATTTACATGGACTCTTATATGATCACATGACTTGTTCAAGTTCCTTTAATTTCATAAAATCCAATTATTTATTATTTTATTAATTATTATTTCTTTTTTTTCAAATATGCTACTAAGAGCGATAAACCAATAAGGTATATTACTGACAAGACTTTAAGTCTATGATTTACAATGGACACAATCTATGTCCCTCAAATCACTTTCACATATTTAATTATTTATATTTTTAACTATGTACTAATGTTTTTTTGACCGTTTCACTAACCCGTATACACCTTAGCATTGACCGAGTGTGGATCTATACGATTTAGCATCAATCCAACGCATGAGAAGGCATCGATTATATTTGTGGTCTATGCAAGAGGTCTTACAGTATGGTATATTAGTGACAAAGCATGCAGTCAATGATTTAAAATTGAAACAATTACATTTATTAAATTATTTATATTTCATGAACCTATATTATGGAATCCATCGATTACGTAGACAGTCACGTGTAGTTATTGATCTTGGTCAATCATATATTATATTTACCGTGTAATTAGTTTTGTAGAAATTCACATAATCGTTAATAGACCAGATTCATTATCCATCAGTAAATACGAATTCATATATATATATATATATATAGGTGTATATATATATAATCATATATATATATATATGATAGACCATTAGTTTTGATGTTTGACAATTTTTTCATTCATATTCTAACAGGGGAAATTGCAAAATTCAAATAAAGAACAAAATTGTATAATTAATGTAGAAACAAACAGAGAGGGCATTGCAACAAAATTTCAAACACTTCATGTCATAAGTTCATTTTAGTAATGGTTTAACACCATATTTACAGTAAAATACGAGCAAAGAGGGCAAAAGAAAGAAGCTTTAATCTAACAAATTCCCTAGCCATGAAAACTTCTTTGCAATGAACTTACTACTACAACTACAACAAAAATTAAAACCTAAACTAAGGGGATAGTGGAGAGGTGATGAACTCCTTGGGCTACATGTTCAGCCTCTCCACGATCACTCATAAAAATTGAGCGATACGCCGGAGTTCACGATGAAGGTACTCCCTGTCCTGACCCTGACCGTAGAAGCGGCGTTTTAGGTTATTTCAGAGGAGGAGAATATCGTGGCTATGCTAGAAACAAACCCTCCTTTGTTGTATGAGTGGAATGCTCAGCTTCTGGTCATATTTATTGATTTTTTTAGGTTGAAGAAGATGAATATTGTGTATAGTCGATGGTTTCTTATATAGACAAAAATAGAAGCCTTTGTTCTTCCCGATCAGTTGTAGGTAGACGCATGTATTGGTAGAATTTGGGGAGATAGAGTATACCCAATCAACACAGGGTATGAGTGGATCTGCAACTGCTTTTTTGATGTGTTGTAAATGCTTAACTTTCCATCTATTCATTTGAATAATTAGATTTTTTAATAGACTTTAAATAGAATCGATAATAAACTACGTGGTAAATAAAGAATAATCCTAATAGACTTGACACACAATATATCTCAATAAACTGTGTACACTCTAGGGTTGTATATAAGAAATGATATGTCAACTTAGTGTCTAAATACTTAATTTTTTGAGACATGTGTTAAAAAACCTAAAAAAGTTTTCAATGTGTCTATTTTGCAAAATCGAGTTATCCAAGAAATATTTTTTACCACCTTAGTAGTATTTTATCTTTATTCTTTCAGACAAAAGATAGCTTTAAGATTTAAAAAAAAAAAAAGATTTTCAAACAGATATGTCATCTGTTGTAACAGATATCAATATCTATTTTAAAATTTCCAACAGCTCGGTCATTTGTTGCAATAGATTTCTTTAAAATTGATTTAAAAAAATAACTAAGATCAATTTGGATGAAATTAACAGTTTAAAAACTTGTCATTCTTTTCCAAAAAATAAAAATCATACATTTGCGACAAAAATGCTTCATCATTTGAAATCTCAATTTTTCAGTCTTTTCTTTCTCTCTCTAAAATAAAGACTACAACTACTTAGCATATTTCTCAACCCTTCAAAATAGATCGATTTTCTTCCCATTTCCACCACATAGTTGTTATTTTCAACTTTATTTTCATTTGTATCCATCGTTTTCTCTGTCTTCACAAGTAAAAAAGTTTGAGAAGAGTTCTTAATTTGTTAAGTATCCTAAAAATTAGGGCCTTTTAGATAATGATGAAAAAGAAGACTTTAAGTTGTATTACCTTCGAAAAGGGTTAAGGATTTTGAGTTTTGATGCTACAAAATATAGAAAGAACCCGAGAAAACCATAGTTTTTGTTGCAGTGTTTCATTACCTGTTATGGTATTGTAGGGTGGTATTTGAGGTATTTTTAGTGGTTGTTATTGGTGGTATCGATATTTGTGGTCTTGGTGGTGGTGTCTCTTATATTGGTGTTGGTATTTGTTGCATTGGTTATGGTGTTGGCGGTCTTAATATGGGTATTGGTAGCATTGGTGGTAGTGGAGGTTGTCTTGGTGCTCTTAGTGGTGGTATTGGTGGTATTAGTGGCATTATTTGTGGTCTTAGTGGCATTAGTGGGGGTCTTGGTGGTCCATCTGTTGCAACTGGTGGAACATCTATCAGGAGATATTAAATAGGTCTTCAAATAGATTCCCCATCTGTTACAGCTGATGGGTTATTCGCTGGAGTAGTTTTATTGTAATATGGCATATAATAATATATTGAAATTGGTCTTACCATTTTTTAAAAATTTATACAAACGTCAAATGTAATGTATTTTTTGTTTTTAAGTTGTTTGTAGTTAAAAGATATCTCCCAAAAGAATAGAAACTGAAAGTGGATCAAATTCTTACCACCCAAAAAAAAAGCAACATTACAGATGAATTTGAACTTCCTGAACAATCTCAGTTAGGGAAAAATGAAGTTGAGGAAAGTTATAAAAAGGGAGGTGGAGAAGGGTATATAGATCCTGGTGAGGAAAATAAAAGTGAGAAGGAAAAAGAAAAAGATGAACAAGAAGAGGAAAAAGTAGAAAGTGATAAAAAGGATGATGATCAACCTGATGATAATGCATCAACAATGGGGCATGAATTACGATCGAAATCCTAGCATGAGGCGGTCAAAACTATTAGTATTGATAGGTTTCAAGTTGCGATGCCGATAGATGACCATGCAAAACTAACTGGTGATCTTGTACTTAAATGTCAGTATGGGAAACCTTTGGATGAATTCAGGAAAACTATGAAGAATGAAAACATAGACGAACTTTTTAAGAAGAGATGCTTTGGATAGTGCTGCCTGAGGATCACACTGCTCATTTCCAAATGATCATGGTATATGGTCTTCTAAAATGCAGGATCACGTACGTAGGGGATGATAAATATTCGAAGAAGGGGGAAAATGGCTGAAATCTGGATCAACTACTATGCATGCTGGTTTGTTTTGGCTTGGAAGAGTTGGCCATAATGACGGGCTTATGATGCAATCATCTAGAAGAACCTCTCAAAAAACACCCCACAAAAGGTCCAAGGCAAGAAGGAAAGCCAAACTACCACCACCATCAAATAGAGGGAAGGCATTGTCCAAGCGACCACCCACCAAAACCAAGAAATGCAAGGAAAAAATAGATAGGTTGTTTGACAATACTGGACGTGGCTACAAAGTGGCAGATTTGATACAAGATCTCAAGGATAAAAATATACCAAAGCAGTAAGGAAAGAAATTGTACTTTGTTTAGTTTAGCCATTCCATTATATTGGAAAGAGACGTCAATAAAGTCATAAAATATGATTTGTTAGCGCTTGCTTAGGATTTTGAGAAATTTAATGATTATCCCTGGGGATATGATACCTACAACTTGATTTCAAAATAATTACAGACAAAGCTATCCCCAAAGACGATCACATTATATGGCTTTCCTTGGGCTTTAATGGTAAATTTAATCACTATTTGTTTACTTATCCATTATTTTATATTGAATAATTATTAAGTCTTTTTTTGGTTGCTTCCTATTTACACATTTTAGACTTAGACATTTGAATCCATTCCTTTCCACCTAACGTAGGTCAAGGATTACTGTAACGCCCCGAGTTCTGTACCCTATATGCTACGCGGTGCTTATAGCCCCGAAGGACCACAATCAAACCCATGACTGGTACCTGCTACAATAAATAAACAATAACACTGTAAATAGACAGAAATATGGCAGAAGCATGCCATAAGGTTCAATACTGACATGAATACTTAATGCGGTATAACAATACAAAAACTGAAACAACTGTCTGTAAATACTTTAGTTTGAATTAGCCTCAAAATTATCTGAATAAGAAATTGATGGGACAAGCCCCCAACTAACTCTGTCTACTTAACTACAGATCAAAATCAAAATAATAATGCTATCCTTGAACCTTGATGACTCACCACAAAGACTTTTGCTGATAATCTGGGCTGCTAAGAGCAGTCAGGAGCCCGAGCGTATGAACCTATTGTATAAGACACCATAGCATAAGAGAAAAGTATGCGTCAGTACTTTGAATGTACTGGTATGCAAAGTGAGGTAGGCTGAATGCATGGGTTCATATGCATGAACAATGCTAACTGAATAACATGAAAATAAGTGGATGAGAGTACATGCATGAATACGTAAGCTGTAATTGAGATCGTGATAGCACTGGATACTGAGTTTCTTAATATTGACTAACTGATATATCGGTTAACTGATACTGTATTACGAATAACTAAGTGACTGTATCTGACAGTCCTGATTCTGTAGAACTTATCTGAGTTCTATACTGAGCTAAGTGACCATATCTGATAGTCCTTAATCTGTAGAACTAAACTGATTTCAATACTGAGAGTGAAACTGAGACTGTAAAAGTTAATCATCTAACCAACATGCCTCTTTTTATGAATAGAATTGAGGTCTAACCTGTAACCCCCATTAGAAAGGTGTCATACCGTTCCACGGGTAAATACAACGTGTGAGTTAACCCTCACTGATAGGAAGCTCTTCCATCAACCCTCGCTGGAAGGAAAACTCATATGAGATATATCAACCCTCTAATCTCACAAGAAGATATCTTAACCGATGTTAGCTACGTAGTTCTATAATGCAGGGATCGCTTCTACACTCAAACCCTATACTGGTAAGAATTCCCCCATCCCTGAGTTTGCTCAGTCCTGAATCCTACTCCCAATTGAATAGATATTGAATTGAATTCCTAGACTGGCAAGGCTGGACTTAACTATTACTATTTTAACTGAACTGAACTGAGTTCACTGAGTTCCATTGACTGACGGAATACTAATGAAGTCTATTAACAGACTGAATATTACTGAGTTCTACTATCTGACTGAGTACGATTGAGGTATGAACTGAATACAGTAACTGACTGACGGGTACTACTGATATTTCTTGAGTTTTATAACTGACTGAATTCTACTGATCATAACATGACCAAGACTATTGTGTAACTGACACTGGCACTAGGTAAACAGCTAAATTGTTAGGTATTAAATGCCCCCAGGACTAGATAGCATAAAGTGTAATACATAGAGCAATCTTGAAAGCATGACAACTATTTACTTGTCACCAATCATTCATTGAGGCATTTTGACAAACACTTGCATGACATGAACTTGTATACATTCTAACATGATATAATATCATTATTCAAATCATATGAATAATTCATTAAACACTTGGAGGGCATAATATATTCACACAATACTAAACAACATGTAAGCAACACAATTTTAAGCACCAATTTCACAATTTCAAGGGTTTAACATGGATTCACATGATACTACACATTTATCAATTCACTTCACATGGAATTTGTAATAAAACATGGATTAGAAACCAATTAATCATCATAATCATGAATATAGTCAAAACCAACTTGAAATTCATGAAATTAACACACTTGAAGTTTTAAAAATAGTTTCTTGGACTCCAGGGTGAAAGGAACCCTTGGATGAACAATTCACATCCCTTATTGCTTGAATCCTGAAAGATTGATGGTGAAATCCTTGTAATTGGATTCTTGTATTGATAGCCATAGGGTTTTTTCTTGAGGAATTTCAAGAATAAAGAATGGATTATGCCTCTAAAGGGGCTTAATTTTGTGTTTATGGGGGCAGATGGATGGGGAAAAAGACCTAAATACCCCTAAGGAAGCGACTTTTTAATGACTAAAGCTGACTCAGCGACACGCAGGCCGATGTGCCACATTGAAGGTATTGATGCTATGACCGTTGTGCCGCGTCGAGTCCACATCTATTCACTGGAATTACACTGAAGCTTGGGGAAAAATGATCTGTCGACACGACGCGTCAAGATCGCGTCGGCCCACTATTTTGGTCATCCAAACGTGGTCGAAACAAGGTTTAAAAAATCTGAAACTCATCCAAGAACACCTACTGACATTTCTAATCATGAATTAACTTAAATATCAATATTTAATGGATGTAAAACTCATGAAATAAGATTTCCAACTTTTGGAGGATAAAATAACTCTAAGTATGAATACTTAGCTAAAATTTTCTAAGTCTGGGACCCCTTAACAAGCTTTACAAAGCTGAATTGAGCCTAGAATTTTACAGGGTCTTACGATATCTCTCTCTTGAGAACATTCGTCCTTGAGTGAGATTGACTGAGATGGGAGAATTGGTTAACTGAAGGTAGATACTAGAAATGCATGAATGAAGCATGACTTCATGACTGTGACTACATGATATACTGAATTATCATTCTGAATATGCACATTTGATCATGATTTCATAAATAATATTACTAAGTTTTCATACAAAATATGTATATTTGATACATGAGTACATGACTGAGTGATTCATGAATGAATGACTGGGATTACTAATAAGATGAGTTTCTCAAACTGATCATGCATATCTGATGCATGAATACATGACTGAACTGAATCATGGATGCATGAATGAATAGGCAATGGTAACTGATACCAAGTTTCATTAGGAAAATGTGATCATGATACGGAATAAGTTCTAGGAAGATCTGTTACCTTGGGCTTAATTTGAGTTGGCAGAAAAGAGGTGAGGATACTTGGTCCACACTTCTACTTCTGCTTCCCAAGTAGCTCCCTCAATGGACTGATTTCGCTAAAGGACTTTGACTAGAGGGACTTCTTTGTTCCTCAGTCTGCAAATCTGATAGTTACAAATTTTGACTGGAATTTCCTCATATAAGAGGTTGTTCTGAACATCTACACCTTCTACAGGGACTACAACTGCTGGGACACCTATGCATTTCTTTAGGAAGAAGACATGAAATACTTGGTGGACTGAAGATTAGTCTGAAGGCAACTCAAGCTTGTAAGAAACCTTTCTGAAGCGGCTGAGAATTCGGTTAGGATCGACATATTGCGGACTGAGCTTCCCTTTCTTGACAAACCTCTTCACTCCCTTCATAGGAGAGATTTTCAAATACATATAGTCACCATTCTCAAACTCAAGATCATTTCTTCGCACATCTGTGTATGATTTCTACCGGCTCTGAGCTGTCTTAAGCCTTTCTCTAATAAAGTAAGGTCCTACCACTACGGCCCCAACTTTAAACCAACCAATGGGAGATCTATATCTCCTCCGATAGAGTACCTCGAATGGAGCCATCTGAATGCAAGAATGATAATTGTTGTTTTATGCAAACTCAATCAAGGGCAAATAGTCATCCCAATTACACTTAAAGTCAATAGAACACGGTCTAAGCATGTCTTCTAAAGTTTGAATGGTCCTTTCTGCTTGACTATCTATTTGAGGATGAAAGACTATACTGAGGTGAACTTGGGTACCAAGACGTGAACTGGGTACCCTTATTTGAAATGATGGATAACTGAACCTCATGCAATCTGACCAACTCTATGACATAGATCTTGGTATAATCCTCAGCTGAACACAAGGTATGGACTAGTAGCAAATGAGCTAATTTGGTCGTCCTATCTATAATGACCCAAACTGAATCATGCTAATAACGGCTACAGGGAAAACCCGTCACAAAGTCCATGTTCAATTCTTCCCATTTCCAGGTGGGAATAATGAACTCCTGCATGGACCTACTAGGCTTTTGATGCTCAATCTTAACCTGCTGAAATGTTGAGCATTTATCCACAAACTCTGCAATGTCTCTCTTCATCCCACTCCACTAATAGACTTCCCGCAAGTTGTGGTACATCTTAGTGACCCCTGGATGAATAGAGTAATGCGCACCATGCACTTCTATAAAAATTCAATGCCTTAATTCATCTACACCTAGCATATAGAGTCAACCTTGGCAACGCAAAACACCATCTCCCCCTTGGGAGAAAATCTCTACTTTTGAATCTCTGGCTGATTCTTTCAACTTGACTAGACTGGGATCTCTATTCTTTTTTTCCTTCACCATGGAAACTAAAGATGATTCTCAGATACTCTGTACCCATACACTACCTTATGATGAATCAACTACACTACCCATAGATAGTCTACTGAGAGCATCAACCACTATATTAGCCTTGCCCGGATGATATGGGACACTCATGTCATAGTCCTTCAATAACTCTAACCACCATCTCTGATAGAGGTTATGTTCTTTATAATAGAACATATACAATAGTCTTTTATGGTCAGTGAACACATCAACGTGCACCCCATACAAATAATGCCTCCAAATCTTTAAGGCAAACACTACTGTTGCTAACTCAAGATAATGAGTGAGGTAATTCTTCTCATAGGGTTTAAGCTGTCAAGAGTCATAGGCTATGAACTTACCTCTCTGTATCAAAAAAACACCCTAAACCAACTCTTGATTTATCACAATACACCATAAATCCATCTGAACCATCTGGTAGAGCCAAAACTGGAGCTGTAGGTAGTCGAGTCTTTAAATCTTGAAATTCTTCTCATAAGAATCTAACCACTGGAATTTGAGTTTCTTCTGAGTTAATCAGGACATAGAGGATGTAATAGATGAGAATCCCTCAACAAAACATTGGTAATAGCAGCCAAACCCAAGAAACTCTTAATATCTGTTGGAGAGATAGGCCTGGCCCAGTTTCTTACTACTATAATCTTTTAGGGATCAACTGTAACGCCATCACTGCAAATGATATGGCAAAGGAAAGATATTGATCTTAGGTAAAATTCATACTTACTGAATTTGGCGAACAACCAATTATTTCTGAGAGTCTGTAATACTATTTTGAGATGGTCTGCATGATCACTGCGGGAGTAGACAAGAATGTCAATAATAAAGACTATGACAAACATGTCCAAGTACTGCTTGAACATACGGTTCATCAAGTCCATGAATGGTTCTGGGGCATTGGTAAGACTAAATGACATTACTAAGAATTTGAAGTGACCATACCGAGTTCTGAAAGCTATTTTTTAGAATGTCATGTTCTTTGACTCTGAGCTGATGATAGCTTGATCTAAGGTTTATATTAAAAAATAGTTGTCACCCTGAAATTGGTCAAACAAGTCATCGATTCTTGGATGTGGATAGTTATTCTTGACCGTGACTTTATTTAGCTGACGGTAGTCTATAAACATCCTAAGAGAACCGTCTTACTTATGCATTGACAGAACTGGTTCACCCCATGGGGATACACTGGGTGTGATGAATCCTTTGTTTAGGAGATCCTTCAACTATTCTTTTAATTCTCTAAGTTCTGTTGGAGTCATTCTATATGGCAGAATAGATATGGGTTGAGTATCTGGGAGAAGGTCTATTTCAAAGTCAATTTCCCTTTCGGGAGGAACTCCTGGAAGATCTTTAGGAAATACATCTGGGAATTCACATGTGACTCACATTGATTCAAGATTAGGGGTTTTTGAACTAGAGTCCTGGACTCGAACGAGATGGTAAACACATCCCTTAGATATCATTTTCCTTTCCTTAGGTAGGAAACAAGTTGACCCCTTAGTGCTGAAGTACTACCCCTACACTCTTGGACGGGCTCATTTGGAAACAAAAACTGGACAATTCTATTTCTATAGTCGACTGAGGCATAGTTGGAATCAAGCCAATCCAGGCAATGAATGACATCAAAATTGGTCATGTCTAATTTGACTAAGTCTTCTAAAATAACTTTCTCAGATACCATAATTGGACAGCTCCTGTATACCCATCGAACTATGATAGATTTACTTACTGGGGTAGAGACTGAAAAAGGCTCTACTAAAATTTTTGGACTGACTATGAAATCCACTGCTATATAAAGAGTTACAAAGGACAAAGAAGCTCCTGGATCTAGCAAAGTGTAAACATGTAAATAATAAACTTATAATGTACTAGTGACCATATTAGGAGAACTCTCCTGATCTTGTTACGACTAAATTGCCTAGAGTCTATTTGGGCATTGCCCACTGGTGGCGCTAGAGGTAGCACCCTACTGATTTGGGCAACCAGACTGAGCTAGGGGATATTATGCTGACTTTGGAACCCATCTGAGGACACTGTCTGACTGTATCGTATGGCTTGCCACATCCAAAACACACATCACTGCTAGCCCTGTAGAGACCCTACTGGTTTCTGCCACACTTCAGGCAAACAGGATTGGTTCGGGCACTGCTAACACTGCCCTGAAGTTTAGGGCCAGGTTCCCTATCTATATTGCCATCTCTGAATTTTTACATTGGAGCACTGACTGAAGACAAAGATGGATCTGAAGATTTCGGGGGGAACTAAGAACCATTCCCACCCTCTGACTTAGGCTGAACAAAGTTTAAACTACCTATTTTTGCTATCTTAGTCTCAATATCCTTCTTCTTATTCTTAGCCTCCTATATATGCTGAGCATGAACCATAAGCCTAGCTATGTCTATCTCTCTAATTAGCATTATGGTCCTACACTCCTTGACCACACTACTAGACACACCTGACACAAACTTACTCATCTTGGATCTTCTATTTGCCATCACAAGAGGAGTATATTTGGCTAACTGGGTAAACTTAAGAGAATGCTCATTTACTATCATATTGTACTATCTTGGATTAATAAAATCCAACACCTTAGCTTTCCTCAACTCTAGTGGGAAGAACCTATCCAAAAAAGTAATAGCAAACTCCCCCCATTCTGCGGGCCATGCATCCTCAGCCCTTTCTACCTTCCACTGCTTGAACCATAAGTGAGCCATATTCTGTAACTAATATGCGTCCAACTCATCACTCTTAATAGAAATCACCCCCGTAATATCTGTGATATTCTGCACTTGATCAAGAAATTCTTGTGGGTTCTTATCTGACTTAGACCTGGTGAAAGACGGAGGGTTCATTTAGGTGAAGTCCTGAATCCTTGCTGTAGATGTATTGGCCACTGGGTTGGCTGGAACAGTAGTTGGTCATTCATTCTAGGCTACTACTAAATTGGCTAAAGTATTAAATGCAGCCCTAAGTTCCGCATTGGATACATGTTTATCCAGAGGATCTGCCTGGATGGGCTGACAGGGTGATTGCTTTCCATTTTGTTGTCCCTTAGTCCTCTTTTGAGGCATATTCTTTAAATAAAATAAGGAAAAGGATTAGACCGAGAGTTTAGTTTGAGCTTGTGCTCACTCGCATGGTATGAATACTAAAAGAAGAGAAACTTTTCCTAAAACATCTCGTAGCCTCCTATCCGTAAGTGTGGCGTGAAACACAACCATGCACAAGAATCTACTAGATATGACTTTCAGACTTTCTAGGACTCTATTGAACCTTAGGCTCTAATAAAAACTTTGAAAAGCCCTGAGTTCTATAACCCAGATGCTACAGGGGCTCATAGCCCCGAAGGACCACAAGCTAACCCATGACTGGTACCTTCTACAATAACTGAACAATAACACTATAAATATTTTAAAATATGGCAAAAACTTTCCATAAGGTTCAATACTAAAATGAATAATTAATGCGGTATAAAAATACAAAACTAAAAAAACTTTCTGTAAATACTCAAATCTGAATTAGCCTCTAAATTTTCTGAATAAGGAGTTGATGGACAAGCCCTTAACTAACTCCTTCTACTGAAATACTGATCAAAATTGAAATAATAATGTTGTCCTTGAACCATAAGGACTCACCACAAAGTCTTCTGCTGATAATCTGAGATGCTAAGAGCGGTCAGGAGACTGAGCATCAGAACCTATGGTATAAGACAACACAGCACAAGAGAAAAGTATGCGTTAGTACTTTGAATATACTGGTGTGCAAAGTGAGTTAGGCTAAATGCATGGGTTCATATGCAAGAAAAATAGTAACTGAATAGCATAAGTATAACTGGATGAGAATACATGCATGAATACATAAACTGTAACTGAGATCGTGATAGCACTGGATACTGAGTTTATGAATACTAACTAACTAATATCTGGGTTTACTGATACTTTATTACTGCTAACTAAGTGACTATATCTGACAATCCTTATTCTGTAGAACTAATCTGAGTTCTATACTGAGCTGAGTGACTGTATCTGACAGCCCTAAACCCGTAAAACTGAACTGAATTCTATACTGAGATTGAAATTGAGACTGTGAGAGGTAATCATCTAACCAATATGCCTCTTTTTCTGAATAGAATTGGGGTCCAACCTGTAACCCCAGTTGGAAGGGTGTCAATATCGTGCCACTGGTAAATACAAGCTATAAGTTAACCTTCTCTGACAGGAAGCTCTTCCATCAACTATTGCTGGTATGAAAAGTCATAGGAGATATATCAACTCTCTAATTTAGTAGGAAGATATCTCAATTTACACTAGCTACGTAGTTCTATGATGCAGGAATCACTACTAGGGGTCAAATCCTACACTGGTAGGAATGCCCCCATCCCTGAGTTCGTTTGGTTCTAAATCCAACTCCCAACTGAATAGACACTAAACTGAATTCCTACACATGCTAGGCTAGATTGAACTATTAGTATTTAACTGAGCTGAACTAAGTTCACTGAGTTCCATTGAATGATGGAATACTACTGAATTCTGTCAACTGACTGAATATTTCTGAGTTCTACTAGTTGGCTGAGTACTACTGAGATCTAAACATAATACCATAACTGATTGATGGTACTACTGAGATTTCCTGAGTTCTGTAACTGACTGAATTCTACCGATCGTGATATGACTGAGACTATTCTATAACAGACACTGGCTCTAGCTAAACAACTAAATTATTGGGTATAAAATGGCCCCAAGACTTGATTGCATAAATTATAATACATAGAGAAATGTTGAAAGCATAGCAACTATTTACTTGTCACCAATCATTCATTGGGGAATTTTGAAAAAAAACTTGCATGACATGAACTTGTATACATGCTAACATGATATAATTTCATTATTCAACTCACATGAACAATTCATCAAACACTTGGAGGGCATAATATATGCACATAATACGAAACCACATATGATCATCACAATTTCAAGCACCAATTTTATAATTACAAGGGTTTAACAGGGATTCATATGATACTACACATTTATCAATTCACTTCACATGGAATTTGTAATAAAACATGGATTAGAACCCAAATAATAATCATAATCATAAATATAGTCAAAACCAACATAGAATTCATGAAATTAATACACTTGAAGTTTTAAAAAATGTTTCATGGACTCCAGGAGTGAAAGAGACTGTTGGATGAACACTTGACATACATTATTGCTTGAATCCTGAATGATTGATAGTGAAATATTTGGAATTTTATTCTTGTATTCATAGCCCTAGGGTTTGTTCTTGACAAATTTTATGAATAATGAATGGATTATGCCTCTAAAGGGGCCTGATTTTGTGTTTTTGGGGGCTGATGAATGGGGAAAAAGATCCAAATACCCCCAAGGATGCTGCTTTTTATTGACTAAAACTAACTCCGCGACACGCAGGCCAACGCACCACATTGAGGGTATCGACGGTATGATCGATTCACTGCATCGTGTCCGCATTGGTTCAATGAAATTACACTAAAACTGGTGGAAAAATTATTTGTTAATGAGATGGTCGACGCGCCACATCGAGATCACATCGACCCACTATTTTGATCATTCAAACGTGGTCCAAATGAGGTCTAAAAAATTTAAAACTCATCCAAGAACACCTACTGACATTCCTGATCATGAATTAACTAAAATATCAATATTTAATGGATGTAAAAGTCACAAAATAAGATTGCCAATATATGAAGGCTAAAATAACTCTAAGTATGAATACTTAGCAAAAATTTTCTAAGTCTGGGACCCCTGAACAAGCTTTAAAAAGTTGAATTGAGCCTAGGATTTTGTGCGGTCTTACAATATCTCCCCCTTGGGAACATTCATCCTCAAATAAGAGTGACTAAGATGGGAGAACTGGTAAACTAAAGGTACACACTGGAAATGCACGACTGAAGCATGACTTGATGACTGATACTACATAATATACTGAATCATCATTCTAAATATGCATATCTGATACATGATTTCATAAAAGATATTAATGAGTTTTCATACTGAACATGTATATCTGATGCATGAGTACATGACTGAGTGATACATGAATGCATGACTAGGATTACTGATAAGCAATGTTTCTCAAACTGATCATGCATATATGATGAATAATTACATCACTAAACTGACTCATGGATGCATGACTTAATAGGCCATGGTAATTGATACCAAGTTCGTAAGGGAAATCTGAGCATGAAACTGAATAAGTTCAAGGAAGAACTTTTACCTTGGGCTGAATCTGAGTTGACAGAAAAGAGGTGAGGATACTTGGTCTGCATATCTGCTTCTGCTTCCCTAGTAGCTCCCTCAAAGGACTGATTCTGCCAAAGGACTTTTACTAGAAGGACTTCTTTGTTCCTCAATCTGCGAATCTGATAGTCAAGAATTTTGACTGGAATTTCCTCATAGGAGAGGTTGTTTTAAAGACCTATACCCTCTACAGGGACTATAACTGTTGAGTCACCTATGCATTTATTTAGTATGGAGACATGGAATACTGGGTGGACTGAAGCTAAGTTTAAAAGCAACTCAAGCTCATAAGCTACCTATCTTAAGCTGCTGAGAATTCAATAGGGACTGAGCTTCCCCTTCTTTCCAAACCTCTTCACTCCCTTAATAGAAGAGATTTTCAAGTACACATTATCACCAATCTCAAACTCGAGATCCTTTCTTCACATATCTACATACGATTTCGACTAGCTCTGAGCTGTCTTAATCCTTTCTTTGATCAACTGAACTTTTCCCAAGGTCAAATACTAAGTCAGGGCCTACCACTGCGGCCTCACCCTTTTTCAACAAACCAATGGGAGATATAAATCTCCTCCCATAGAGCACCTTAAACAGAGACATCTAAATGCTGGAATGATAACTGTTGTTATATGCAAACTCAATTAAGGGCAAATGGTCATCTCAACTACACTTAAAGTCAATGGCACACGCTCTAAGCATGTATTCGAAAGTTTGAATGGTCCTTTCTGCTTGACTATCTGTCTGAGGATGGATGGTTGTACTGAGGTGAACTTGGGTACCAAGACCCTTTTTTAATGCCTTCCAAAAGTGTGAGGTGAACTGGGTACCCCTATCTAAACCGATGGATAAAGGAAACACATGCAATCTGACCAACTCTTTGACATAGAGCTTGGAATAATCCTCGACTGAATAAAAGGTATGACTAGTAGAAAGTAAGTTGATTGAGTCATCGTGTCTACAATGACCAAAACTAAATCATGCTGATGAAGGGTACGGGGCAAACCCATCACAAAGTCCATGTTTACTTTTTTCCATTTCTAGGTGGGAAAATTGAACTCCTATATGGACCCCTTAGGCTTCTGATGCTCAATCTTAACTTGCTGATATGTTGAGCATTTAGCAACAAACTCTGCAATGTCTCTCTTCATCCCACTCCACCAATAGACTTCCCACAAGTTATGGTACATCTTGGTGGCCCTTGGATGAATAAAGTAACACACACCATGCGCTTCTACAAGAATTCACTGCCTTAAGTAATCTACTCCTGGCACACATAGTCGGCCCTAGTAATGCAAAACACTATCTCCCCCTTAGGAGAAAACCTCTACTTTCTAATCTCTGACTGATTCTTTAAACTTTACTAGATTGGGATCTCTATTTTTTTTTCCTTCACCTCAAAAACTAGAGATAATTCTGAGCTACTCTGCACCCATACAATACCTTCTGATGAATCGACCAGATGGATACCTAGTCAGGTAAGCTGTTGGACTTTCTTAGCTAACTTCTTCTTACTTTTCTCAATATGAGCTACACTACCCATAGACAGTCTACTGAGAGAATATACTACTACATTGACCTTGCCCGGATGATATAGGACACTCATGTCATAGTCCTTAAATAACTCTAAACACCTTCTCTGACGGAGGTTATGGTCTTTCTGAGAGAACACATCCTATAGGATTTTATGGTTAGTGAACACAACAAAATGCACCACATATAAATAATTCCTCCAAATCTTTAAGGCAAACACTACTGCTGCTAACTCAAAATCATAAGTGGGGTAATTTTTCTCATGGGGTTTAAGCTATCTAGAAAAATAGGCTATGACCTTACCTCTTTGCATTAAAACATACCCCAAACTAACTTTGGATGCACACAATACACCATAAATCTATTTGAACCATCTGGTAGAGCCAAAACTAGAGTTGTAGTGAGTCGAGTCTTTAAGTCCTGAAAAATCTTCTCAAAAGAATCTAACCACTGGAATTTGAATTTCTTCTGAGTCAATCTAGACATAGGGGATACAACAGACAAGAATTTCTCAACAAACCATTGGTAATAACCAGCCAAACCTATGAAACTCCTGATATCTGTTGGAGAGATGGGCATGGGACAGTTTCTTACTGCTTTGATGTTTTGGGATCAACTCTAATGCCATCACTAGAAATAATATGGTAAAGAAAAGCTACTGATCTTAGCTAAAATTCATACTTACTGAATTTGGCGAACAATAAATAGTTTTTAAGAGTCTATAATACTATTCTGAGATAGTCTTCATGATAAGGCTCACTGCGAGAGTAGAAAAGAATATCATCTATAAAGACTATGACGAATATGTCCAACTATTGCTTGAACATACGATTCACCGAATCCATAAAAGTTGCTTGGGCAATGGTAAGGACAAATGACATGACTAAGAATTTGAAGTGACCATACCAAGTTCTGAAACCTATTTTTGAAATGTCACGTTCTCTGACTCTGATCTGGTGATAAATTGATCTGAGGTCTATATTTGAAAAATAGCTGGCACCCTAAAGTTGGTAAAAAAAGTCATCGATTCTGGGAAGTGGATACTTGTTCTTGACCATTATTTTATTTAGTTGACGGTAGTCTATACACATCCTGAGAGAACTATCTTTCTTACGCCCAAAAAAAACTGGTTTACCCCACAGGAATACACTGGGTGTGATGAATCCCTTGTCTAGGAGATCCTTGAACAGTTCTTTTAATACTCCAAGTTTTAATGGAGCCATTTTGTATGGCATAATAGATATGGGCTGAGTATCTGGGAGAAGGTTTATTCCAAAGTTAATTTCCCTTTCAGGAGGAACTCCGAGAAAATCTTTGAGAAATACATCTGGGAATTCACATGCAACTGACACTGATCCAAGATTAAGAGTTTCTAAACTAGAGTCCTGGACTCAAAAGAGATGGTAAATACATCCCTTAAATATCATTTTTTTTGCCCTTAGGTAGAAAACAAGCTGACCCCTTATTACTGAAGTACTACCCCTCTACTCTAGGATGGGCTCATTCAGAAACTAAAACTGGACAATTCTATTTTTGTAGTCGACTGAGTTATAGTAAGAATGAATCCAATCCATGCAAAGAATAACATCAATATCGGTCATCTCTAATTTGACTAAGTCTGCTGAAGTGACTTTTTGAGATTCCATAATCGTACAGTTCTTGTATACTCGCTTGGCTATGATAGATTTACCTACTGGGGTAGAGACTAAGAAAGGCTTTGCTACGATTTCATGACTGACACTAAAATCAATAGCTATATAAGGAGTTAAAGAGGACAAAGAAGCTTTTGGATCTAGCAAAGCGTAAACATATAAATAATAAACTTGTAACATACCAATGACCACATCAGGATAACTCTCCTCATCTTGTCGGGACTGAAGTACATAGAGTCTATTTGGGCATTACCCACTGGTGGCTCTAGAGGTGGCACTCTTCTAATTTGGCCGATCAGATTGAGCTGGAGGACGATTATACTAACTCTGAGGACACTGTCTGACTTTATCACTTGTCTTGCCATATCCTAAACATACATCACTGCCAGCCGGGAAAAAACCCTGGTGGTTTCTGCCACACTTCTAGCAAAGAGGATTGGTTTGGGCACTGCTAACACTGCCCTGAGGTTTAGGGCCTAGTGCCCTATCTCTATTACCATCTCTGAATTTCAGCACTGGAGCATTGGCTAAAGACAGAGGTGGAACTTAAGATTTCGGGCGGAACTAAGAACCATTTCCACCTTCTGACTTAGGCTGATCGAAGTTGAAACTACCAGTTCTCGCTCTCTTGGTCTCCCTTTCCTTCTTCTTATTCTTAGCCTTCTATATATCCTAAGCATGGACCATAATCCTGTGAATGTCCATCTTCCTAATTAGCATTGCAGTCCTACACTTCTTGACCATACTACTAGACACACCTGATACTAACTTACTCATCTTAGATCTTCTATCTGCCACAACATGAGGAGCATATCTGGCTAACTGAGTAAACTTAAGAGAATACTTCTTTACTATCATATTACCCTGTCTTAGATTAATAAACTACAATAACTTAGATTTTCTCAACTCTAGAAGAAAGAACCTAGCCAGAAAATCAATAGTGAATTGTTCCCATTCTATGGGCCCTACATCCTTGGGCCTTTTTTCCTTCCACTGCTTGAACCATGAGTAAGCCACATCCTGTAACTGATATGCGGCCAAATTAGAACTCTCACTAAAAGTCACCCCCATAATATCTATGACTTTCTTCACTTGATTAAGAAATTCCTATGGGTTCTCATCTGACTTAGACCCAGTAAAAGACGGAGGGTTCATTTGGATAAAGTCCTAAATCCTTGTTGCAGCTGTATTATCCACTTGGTTAGCCATAACAGCAGATGGGCGTTCACTCTGGGCTACTACTGAATTGGTTAAAGTAGTAAATGTAGCCCAAAATTCCTCATGGGAGATATATTGATCCAGAGGATCTGCCTGGATGGGCTGAGGGGGTGACTGATTTCCATTTTATTGTCTCTTAGTCCTCTTTTAAAGCATATTCTATAAATAAAAGAGGGAAAATATTAGACTAAAATTTTAATTTGAGCTTATGCTCACTCGCATGGTATGAATTCCGAAAGAAGGGAAACTTTTCCTAAAATATCTCGTATCCTCCTATCCATAAGTGTGGCGTGCAACACACCCATGCACAGGATCTTACTAGATACGACTTTCAGACTTCCTAGGACACTATTGAACCTTAGGCTCTAATACTAAGTTTATAATGCCCCGAGTTCTATAGCCCGAACGTTACACGGTGCTCATAGCCCTGAAGGATCACAAGCAAACCCATGACTGGTACCTGCTACATTAACTAAATAATAACACTATAAATATGCAAAAATCTGGTGGAAACTTTCCATATGGTTCAGTACTGAAATGAATAATGCAGTATAACAATACTAAAACTAAAATAATTGTCTTTAAATACTCTAATCTGAATTAGCCTCTAAAGTGTCTGAATAATTAGTTGATGAGACTAGCTCCCAACTAATTCTATCTACTAAACTACTGATCAAAATTGAAATAATAATTTTGTCCTCGAACCATAAGGACTCACCAAAAATTCTTCTGCTAATAATTTAGGCTGCTAAGAGCGGTCAGGAGCCCAAGCATCTGAACATATTATATAACACACCATAGCATAAGAGAAAAGTATGCGTCAGTACTGTGAATGTACTGGTATGCAAAGTGAGTTAGTTTTAATACATGGGTTCATACGCATGAACAATACTAACTGAATAACATGAGTATAACTTGATGAGAATACATGCATGAAAACATAAATTGTAACTAAAATTGTGATAGCACTGGATACTGAGTTTTGAATACTGACTAACTGATATCTGGGTTTACTGATACTATATTACTGATAATTGAATGACAGTATCTGACAGCCCTGATTATGTTAAACTAATCTGAGTTCTATACTGAGCTGAGTGACTAAATCTGATAGTCCTAATCTGTAAAAATAAACTAAGTTCTATATTGAGATAGAAACTGAGATTGTGGGAGGTAATCATCTAACCGACATGCCTTTTTTTCTGAATAGATTTGGGGACCGACCTGTAACCTCAGTTGGAAGGATGTCAGTAATATTCCATGGGTAAAGACAAGCTGTGTGTTAACCCTCTCTGACAAATAGCTCTTTCATCAACCCTCGCTGGTATGAAAACTCAAATGAGATATATCAACCCTTTAATCTGGTAGAAAGGTATCTTAACCTATGCTGGCTATGTAGTTCTGTAATGCAGGGATCACTTCTAGGGCTCAAATCCTATATTGGAAGGAATGCCCCTATCCATGAGTTCGCTAGGTGCTGAATCCTTCTCCCAACTGAATAGACATTGAACTGAATTCCTAGACTGGCTAGGCAGAATTGAACTGTTACTTTTTAACTGAACTGAACTGAATTTACTAAGTTTTGTTGACTGATACAATACTACTGAATTCTATTAACTAACTGAATATTACTGAGTTCTACTTGTTGACTGAGTACTATCGAGGTCTGAACAGAATAACATAACTGACTAATGGGTACTACTGAGATTTCTTGAGTTCTGTAACTGACTGAATTTTACTGATCGTGACATTAATGAGACTGTTCAATAACCGACACTAACTCTAGGTAAATAGCTAAATTTTTGGATATTAAATACCCCCAGGACTCGATAACATAATTTGTAATACACAGAGCAATCTTGAAAGCTTGGTTGCTATTTATTTGTCACCAATCATTCATTGGGTCATTTTGACAAACACTTGCATGACATTAATTTTTATACATTCTAACATGATATAATTTTATTATTCAACTCACATGAACAATTCACAAACACTTATAGGGCATAATATATGTATATAATACTTAACAACATGTCAGCATCACAATTTCAAGAACAAATTTCACAATTTCAAGGGTTTAACATAGATTCACATGATACTATACATTTATTAATTTAGATCACATGGAATTTGTAATAAAACATAGATTAGAACCTTACTAATCATCATAATCATGAATATAGTCAAACCCAACATGGAACTCATCAAATTAATGCACTTCAAGTTTTAAAAATAGTTTCTTGGACTCCAAGGGTGAAAAGGACCCTTGGATGAATACTTGACATACCTTATTGCATGAATCCTAAAAGATTGATGGTGAGATCCTTGGAATTTAATTCTTGTATTGATATCCGTAGGGTTTGTTCTTATGAATTTTAAAAATAATGAATGGGTTATGCCTCTAAAGGGGCTTAATTTCATGTTTTGAGGGCTGATGGATAGGGAAAAGGATCGAAATACCCCCAAGGAAGTGGCTTTTTAATAACTAAAATTGACTTAGCGACGCGCAGGCCGATGTGCCACATTGAGGGTATCAACGATATGACTGGCATATCACATCAAGTCCGCATCAGTTCACTGGAAATACATTGAAGCAGGGGGAAAAAGCATCTGTCGATGCGATGGTCAACGTGCCACGTCTAGATCACGTTGAACCACTATTTTGGTCATCCAAATGTGGTACAAACAAGGTACAAAAAATCCAAAACTCGTGGAAGAACACCTACTGACATTCCTGATCATGAATTAACTTATATATTAACATTTAATGGACATAAAAGTCGCAAAATAAGATTGCCAACTTATGAAGGCTAAAATAACTCTAAGTATGAATACTTAGCTAAAATTTTCTAATTTTGGGACCCCTTAACAAGCTTTAAAAATCTGAATTGAGCCTAGGATTTTGTGAGCTTCATCCAAAGATCCTTAGGTAGTTGGTTGTAAGGAGCAACATAAGAATTAAGTAGGTTAATCTCTTTAACCCTACGGAATATGTAGTATGTCTTCTTTAGAGTAAAATAATTTGTCTTAAAGAAATATATTGAAATAGATGTTCCATCAGTTGCGACATATGGGTCATCTATAGCGATAGATTACCCGTCTACTACAACTGGTGCACCATATGAGTAATCTATTGCAATGGAAGTTCCATATTTTTCAACAGATTAACCATTTGTTGCTCTAGTTCTCTGAACCTAACTTAAAATGTTACCTACCTACTGTAAATTATACAATAGAGGAGCAATCTGATGTAATATATTACTTATCTGTTGTGACATACAGATCCATTGTTCTAACAAATAGATTATCTTTCGCATAAGCTGACTGTGTAAACATGGTACCTAACTAACTTCAAATTATTCTTATATGATTTAAATGTATATGTCTTTTTAATAAGTTACGCATCCTTGGATCATGCGTATCGAGAAGGAGTTGGGGATGACTTCTTTTATTACTCTAGGTCTTGTTGATACAATTGAAGACCTTAAGGTAGAGTTAATAAAAAAAAATTGGCTAAAGAAATAGCAATAAGAAGAGCATTTAGGTAATGTAAACCTAATGTTGGAGATATTCATGACCAAACTACTACAACAGATCAGATCCTTCTTCTGGGGGTATTGCTGGTGGAGTTGTTGATGTTGGTAGCATCCATCCTGATGCTGATGCTACTGCCAGGCCCCTTACATAGTTCCCTCATACCCTTACACCGGTTTCTCCCACCTTTACAGTGGTCTCTCTTATCCTTCTTCACCCTTATGTTCTCATTGTAAATACAAAGTGTGCAAGGATAGATAGGATAAACTTCTAAAAAAACTAGAGGCTATCTCTGAAGCTTTCGAGGAATTGAAATCCAAGAGGGGTTTCGTACCATCCAAGAAGGTGAAGGAGACATACACTCCTACAATAGCAGTTAGGAAGAAAAAAGAAAAATTAGACAAATACTCTCCAGTTTGAAAAAAAGATTGCAACTCCTCCCTCTCCAAAAGTTGTTGAAGTTTCGGGACCACTAAATAAGGTGGACATTTAGTGGTATTTGGCGATGAAGAGAGGACGGAATTACAAAATCCCAAGTATCCCAACAAGAAGAAACCTACAGAATAATAAACCACGCATATGTTTGTTAACCAAGACTTCAGATGTATGACAACTATGTGTATGTGGTACATGAATTGGGTAAGTTTACTTTTTCTAACCTACCCTTCTAATCTACCCTATGAAGAAGAAGCTACGCATCAGCTATGTTTTCTATTGCAACAGCTAGGTATTTTGGTGCTACTAGTGGTTGTTCTATTGCAATAGATTAAACATCTGTTGCATAAGTTGTGTTAGCTGGGTAATCTATGAAAAGATTTAGAGAACCCTCTACAACAGATAATCATCGGTTGCATCTTTCAACTATGTTTTTTCTCTTTTACAATTACTAACATATTTAGAAATTATCTTATTATATCAAAGTATGTTGATGAAATTCTCTACCTCATGAGGGGCATGCAATTAGCATACCCAGATTCTTATGATACTACCTATAGGTTAATAGACCTCAACTTTTACAAAAATTTCAAGAATAGGTACAACGATCTTAGTGACTTTCCTAGAACTCACAGTTGCTTGGGATTTGATTGGTTAGTTTCTACGTATGAATGGGAGGAATATATAATTAACTTTATTAGAGGGAAGAGGCCATATCCACACAGAAAGAGAATTTTTGCAGTCATGAATGTGGAAGCCAAATATTTTATCATTGTTGAGATAATTCTCAAGGAGGAAAAGATTAATGTTCATGACTACAACTTACCTGTCTTCAATGACAATGCTTTTTTCATCCACATGCAGCCACAGTTAGAGTTTCTCCCCATCTTTTTGAGGGAGAGTAATGTAATACCCCATACTTTTTCAAGCTCAGTTTAGCTCCTACTGTGTTAAGGGTTAAATTTAAAAATGAATAACTCTTGATACATGTGGAATTTTCTAGCTCTAGACCCACCTATGTATAGATAATTGAATCAGCTTTCCAACGATACAAATTTTTCTTTAATCTGATACTCGGTTGAAAAGTTATGGAATTTTTTGTGAGAAGCCGTAGAGCACCACGATAAGCATCGAGGCGCAGTAAAGGGAAGATTCACAATTGTTTGATTTCCATTGAAGCACCGTGATTAGCTCACTCTACGGTGAATCTTTAATTCCCATTTGTCCCTTTCAAGTAGCTCATCGTGAATTGATAGTATCACATCAAAATTCTCAATGGGATAGACACCGCGTTACGATGCAGTACAAAATGGCACTTGTCCTTTTCCAGTGATGCAATACAATTACACCGGGTCACGCCAGAGGCCAAAATGGCGCTCGTATTTTTTCCAGTAAGCCACCGCGATAACACCGCATCGAGGTGGGGCCCAAAATTGATATTTCAGTTTTAAGTGAAATTTTTAAAGGGCAATTTAGTCATTTACCAGGCCCCCAAATCATGAATGACAGAGAATTAAACCTATTCTAAGCCTAATATGCCCACTTTTCATCAAATTTCTCTCCAAGAAGCCCTTGAACTTCAAATCTTAAACCTCAAGAAATCTAAATTCCACCATTCTTTTTTCAAATAACCAAAAATTAAAGATTTCCCATTCAAGATCTTCAAGAATTCACCGCCAAAAGCACAAATAGGAATTCAAGTTCAAGCTTCTTTATCAATTTCATCAATTAAGGTATGTCGGGTTTTCAACAAGGATAATCCTTTTATCCTTGTGCCCGAAATTAGTTTTAAAGTTGAATTTTGTATTAAATTACATGAATTATAGTTTAGAGTTTATACCCACTTATCACTATTTAACGATTATGATGTTACAAGTGATTTAGAAGTTGAAAGGCATGTCTACTTTTGAATATTTATGCATGTGACTTTATTTTCCAGATTTAGAATTGAATTATCAATATCTTCATTATCAAGTATGAACTATATGATGATTTGACATGAATTTGATGCATGAGTTATCAAGCTCTAGTTTAAATGTTGATATTTCAAGAATGACTATGCTTTAAGCATCCTATGATTAGTATTTTCAGATTTTGATCAAGATTTGATCTTTTGATCTTAGCTTAGATATGAAATCCACTTAAAAGTTTTTGTTACAGATTTAAATTATAAGATACACAATTGGTTTTTATTATAACCCTTTATACTAGTTTTAAAGTGAATTTCCAACAGAATAAGAATACAGATTAAAGGGAGTAGTCTTTAGCACCGAGTAGGGTATGTTCATATGCCCAAACTACGAGCCTACGTTGGTTCAGATTATCAGATTATTCCCATTTCTATAAGGATGACAGATATAGATGTGGTCACTTATATTAGGTTATACTCTTTGGAAAGAGTATGACACCTCTCCATAGCATGAGTTTTTCCCATAAGGGAACTAGATGTTGGACACTATGATAGCTCACATAGTGTTTGTCGGTTAGAATAACCTCCCTAATAGAAACTACTATTGAAAGAATAACAGAATAATTTTCAGAAAATATGTGTAGAGGATCACAACTTTATTCAGATATTGTTTTACAAAAAGACATTAGCTATGAGATTTCAGCTTTCAGATTATAGACATAGAGTGAGTCCTTTTTACACTTAGACATCATGATTTACAGACAGAACACTAGTACAACTTTTAGAACTAAATATTATAACTCACTAGATTTATAAAGTAGGCTTTACCACTCATGATTATGATTCTCAGTTTTCACTTATTCAAGCTAATGTTAGTCTTCTACATTTATCATGCATTCTTTGAAAATTTAAAAATATGTTGAGATATTGTTTTACTTATGCATTAACCTCCATATACTCAGTACAATCTAGAAGTATTGATCTACATATATGTTTCTGTGCTACAATGTCTTATAATATAGGTTCAGGTGCTCAGGTTCAGCAACGTGAGTGATTTTGGACATCTCTACCTTCATCCCAACAGTTGGTGAGTCCTCATAGTTCAGGGACCTAGTTTTTTAGTTTTTCCACTCAGTAAAGTAGTTGATTCAGTATTTTTAGTCAGTTCAAGTCAGCTGGCAATTTGTCCCAATGGCTCTTTAGTTGATAGTAGTAGAGACTTATCAGACTACTAGATATGATTTAGATTTTTAGTATTGATGGTTCAGGCTCTTGTGTCTAGTATTTTAAGATATGATGTTCAGATAATTTCATCTTAGCATAGTCAAATTTCTGTATTTTAGATGTGATTATGTATCTACATTTCTCTATTATACATTTCAAATTAGTAGAAGGGTGACAAGGTTTGCTTAAGGCTTCTTATAGTCTGGAGCACCATGAGATATTTCGAGACCCATTTTTGGAGCATTACAACCTTGGTATCATAGCCTAAGATTATAAGAGTCTTAGGGAGTCAGACAAGCCACGTTA
This sequence comes from Capsicum annuum, assembly GCF_002878395.1. Lineage (NCBI taxonomy): Eukaryota > Viridiplantae > Streptophyta > Magnoliopsida > Solanales > Solanaceae > Capsicum > Capsicum annuum. The sequence continues at coordinate 171,836,995 of NC_061120.1, read as the reverse complement.
CATAGAGTATTGATCATGGGTGTAAAGCGCACCACATTTATAAGAAAAGGGATATGAGAAGTTTTTAGGAAATCATCTTTTTCTTTCATGATCTATCGTTCTTACAGTTTCTCTATCGACTTTTAACTCATGCTCTTTCTTGACAGTTGAATATGCCTCCTTGTCAAGCTAATGCATGAGAAAATGATAACCAGCCACCCTAGCCTACTGACCCTTTGAATGACAATGTATCCTAATCTAAATTTTTGCCTGCTATTCATGAAATAGACCAAGCAGTGACTACCAATTTTTAGGGAAACCATTAGGTGGCAGTCTATAATGCCCTAAAATCTAATTTTTGAGATGCCACATGGTGCTCCAAACTACAAGTCATACTTAGCTAACCCTTGCTGCCTTCTACTAACTCTGAATCTCAAAGTAGGGGAATATGAATTTAAAATCATGATAAATGTAGAAAACTATCTGAATTATCTTGAGTATATCTAAAAATACTAATCTCATCAGTCTGATAAAGCAAATACTAAAAAATTTAATACTGCAACTAAAATCTAAAACTGAATGTAGTAATCTGATAAGCCTCTACTGACTGAATCTAGAGAGTGACTAGGATAGTCCCAGTTATCTCAAACCATCTGAAATGAATACTGAATTATCTAATAATAAATTGGAAATTTGAATAGCTAAGTCCCCAAACTATGAGGACTCACCAATTGCAGAAATGTAGATGAGATGCTCAAAAATCACTCACGCTACTGAGACTAATCACCTGAACCTACATTATGAGATAATGTAGCATATACATGTATATATGGATCAGTACTTTGGGAATGTACTGAGCTAATAGGGGTTAAATGCATATCTAAAACATCATCTCATCATCATAATTTGTAAAACAATGCATGCTAAATATAAATGACTCACAAAAGCTGGAATATCTGAAATATTTAAATATGTAGTAGTAAGAAGCTACACATACATTATAAATCTTGTGAACCACAACATTTAGTTATAAATGTTGTACTTGTATTCTCTCTTTAAATTATACTGTCTAAGTATAAAAAGGACTCACTTCTTAAATCAGAAATCTAAAAGATGAAATCTGTAACTATTATCCTTCTGTAAAGCATAATCTAAATAGAGTTGTGAGCCTTTACACTTAGTTTTCTAAAAGCTTTTCTATTAATCTTTTATTTTAACTGGCCGGGAGGTTTTCCTAACCGACATAAACCATGCGAGCTACATGGAGTCCAACATCTCATCCTCCTAAGGAAAAAATCTCATGTTGGGGAGAGGTGTCATACTCTTGCCAGGGAGTATAACCTTATCTTAAGTGATCACATCTTAGCCCACCACTATGTGCGCTTAATCTCAATTCTATTGAGGCACATAGTTCTCGGGTATAAGACCTTGGAATCATACCCAAATCGGTGCTAAATACTACTCCATTTAATTTACTATGCTCATCTTATTGGAAATCTACTTTAAAACTAGCATAAGGGTTTATTATGAAACCAGTTACGCATTTATCTAAATCAATCTATAAATGAAGTTATTTCACTTTTTGTATATGTAATAAATCTATAAGTGGATTCCAAAACTTTTTTGAGGATTAAAAGATCAAAACTTGATTGTAAATCTGAAATAATCAGCTCATAAGATGCTTAAACCCTCATATTTCTTAAAATATCAACATATAAACTTGGGGCTTAATAACCCATGCATCAATTTAAGTCAAAACATCATAATAATGATGCTTGATAATTAACTCAATAGTTATTAAACTCAAAATCTAGAAATTTCTGCAATTGGCATGAAAATATGACAATAGACATGCATTTTATCTTCAAAATCTCTCAAAACTCATAAACTAGTAAATAGCAATAATAGGTATGAACCCTAATTTAAATCTCATGTAAATTTGTATAAAATCATGTTAATTTGAAGTTAAAATCTAGTTTTGGGCTCAACGATGAAAGAAGATCCTTGTTCATAAACCCACATACCTCAATTTACGAACTAGATGCTAAGGCTTGAATCTTAGATCCCTATGGATGTTTTTAATGTTGAATTTTTGGAGTTATTAAGTTGGGAATCCTTAATCTTGAATTACCTTGGACAATTAATGGAGGAAATGGATTTCTTGGGGAGTAAGCCTTGATGATCTAGGGTTTTGTTTAAGAGTATTTTGGTGAAAAATGGGTATAATATGCTTAGGATGGGTTAAATGATCTGTTATCCATGACTTCGGGCTAGAGAAAAAGACCAAAGAGCCCTTTTTAAAATTTTACTCAAACTAGAAAAATTCCCAAAATTGGCCTACGGTGCAACGCGCCGTTATCGTAGTGGTCTACTGGAAACTGCCAATTGGGACCTTAAAAATCACCACAATGCGGAGCTATCGCAGTACACTTCTGAATTGTCATTTTTGCCACCTCCGTGATGCTCCATTATCGCGGAGGCTTACTTGAAAGAGATAATTGTGAAATATGACATCACCGCTATGCGGTGGAATCATGGAGTCTTGCTAGAAATTGACATGAGGTTCTGAGTGCATGAATTTTCAATGAGGACGACTATATAGCTGAATTTCAAACAGGAAAGATACTGAATTATGGTAGAGTATTACCTTCGACTGAATCTAAATTTGTGGAGAAGAGGTAAGGGTACTTGGCTCGTATATCTGCTTCTACTTCCCAAGTGGCACCCTCAAAATACTGATACCGCTATAGAAATTTGACTAAGGAAACTTTTTTGTTCCTTAGTCTATGGATCTGATGATCTAAAATTTCAACTAGAATCTCTTTGTATGAATGGTTGTTCTAAATATATGAGCTTTCTAAGGGAACTACAACAGTGGAGTCACCGATGCACTTCTTAAGCATAGAGACGTGGAATACAGGATTAACGAATGATAAGTCTGCAGGCAAATCAAGCTCATAAGGTACTTTCCCAAAACGACTCACAATTATGTAAGGGCCAACAGACCGGGGACTAAGATTCCCCTTTTTTCAAATCTTTTCACCCCTTTCATGGGTAAAATCTTCAAATATACTAAATCACCAACCTCAAACTCGAGGTTCCTTCTTCTCACAACTAGATATGATTACTGACGACTCTAGGATATTTTCAGTCTTTCTCTAATCAACAGAACCTTCTCCATATCTTCAAATACTATGTCAGGCCAATCAAAGAGGCCTCACCCACTTCAAACCAACCTATGGGCGATCTACATCTCCTTCAATAAAGAACCTCAAATGGGGCCATCTGTACGCTAGAATGGTAGCTATTATTATAAGTGAACTCAATCAGTGGCAAATGCTCATCCTAACAACCTTTGGAATAAAGAGCATATACCTTCAACATATTTTCAAGAGTTTGGATGGTCCTCTCAACTTGACCATCTATCTGAGGGTGGAAAGATGAACTAAGATGGAATTGGGTACCAAGACCCTTCTGAAAGGCTCTCCAAAACAGGAAAGTGAACTGAGTACCCCTATTTGAAATGATAGACAAGGATACTTCATACAGTCTGACTAAGTCTCTAATGTACAGGTTAATATAATCTTCATCTGTGTAAGATGTGAGAACTGGCAAGAAATGGGCTGATTTAGTCATCCTATCAACAACAATCCAAATCGAATCATGCTGACGACGCGAAAGAGGTAATCTTGTCACAAAGTCCATATTCAACTCTTCCAACTTCCAAGTTGGAATACTAATCTCTTGGAAGGTACAACCTGGTCTTTGGTGCTCAACCTTAACCAATTGTCAGGTAGTACACTTGGCCACAAACTCTACAATATCCTTCTTCATCCCATTCCACCAATAGATCTTCTGCAATTTGCAGTACATCTTGGTGGACCCTAGGTGTATCGAATAACATGCACCATGCGCTTAAGCCATAATTCTCTATCTCAACTCATCAAACCAAGGAACACACAATCTATTTTGGTATCTCAACATAAAATCTTTCCCTTGGGAGAAAACCTCTACCTTTTGGTCTTTAACAGACTCCTTTAGTTTGACCAAACTAGAATCTTTGTCTTTCTTCTGCTTTACTTCTGAAACTAGGGAAGATTCGGAACTACTCTGAACCAAAACATTCCCTTCAACTAAATGAACCAACCTAACACCTAATCTAGCCAAACGATGAAATTCTTGACCTAACTCTTTCTTATCATTCTCCATATGGCCAACACTGCCCATAGAAAATCTACTAATGGCATCTACCACTACATTGGACTTGCTCGGATGGTACAACATACTAATGTCATAATCTTTCAACAATTCTAACCACCTTCTCTGATGGAGATTCTTTCTGGGTAAACACATACTGCAAAATTTTGTGATCTGTGAACACATCAACATGCACCCCATACAAATAATGTCTCCAGATTTTCAAAGCAAACACAACAGTAGCTAATTAAAGATCATGGGTTGGGTAATTCATTTCATTAGGATTAATCTGTCTAGGGGCATAGGCTATGACCTTATCTCTCTGCATCAGAACAGAATCAAAACCAAATCTAGAGGCATCATAATATGCCACAAAACCGTCTGTACCATCAGGTAATGCTAATACTAGGGCTGAAGTAAGTCGAGTCTTCAACTCCTGAAAACTCTTCTCGCAGGAATCTGACCACAGGAACTTAACTTTCTTTAGGGTCAATCTAGACATAGGGGATGTAATAGATGAGAAACCCTCAACAAAAAATCTGTAATATCTAGTTAAACCCAAAAAACTCCTAATGTCTGACGGAAAGATAGGTCCAGGCCAATTTCTTATGGCTTCCATCTTTTAGGGATCAACTCTATTACCCTCACTAGAAACGATATGACCAAGGAAAGCTAATGACCTTAGACAAAATTTGCATTTGCTAAATTTGGCAAACAATTGATGATCTCTAAGAGATTACAAGACAATTCTAAGATGATCTATATGGTCGTCTTCACTACGGGAGTACAAAAGGATATCATCTATGAATACTATTACAAACATGTCTAGATACTATTTGATCACTTGGTTCATGTGGTCCATGAAAGCTGCTGGGGCATTGGTTAGCCCCAAAGACATGACTAGAAACTAAAAATGACCATAACGGGTTCTAAAAGCTATCTTTGGAATATCACATTCCCTTACTTTAAGCTGATGGCAGTCGGTTCTAAGGTCTATCTTTGAGAAATAACTTTCACCTTGGAGTTGATCAAATAAGTCATCAATTCTTGGAAGAGGATATTTTTTTATCGTAACTTTGTTCAATCGGTGATAGTCAGTGCCCATACACAAAGAACCATCTTTATTTTGCATAAATATGATGGGAGCGCCCCATGGAGAAATACTAGGCCTTATGAAACCTTTATCTAAAAGAACCTGGATTTTCTCTTTCAACTCTTTAAGCTCGGAGGGAGCAATGCACTATGGAGGTATAGAAATAGGCTGAGTATCAGGAAGAAGATCAATACCAAATTCTATTTTCCTATCTTAAGGTACCCCAGGCAAATCTTCAAGGAAAATATCAGGAAACTCATTTACTACATAGACTAATTAAACTGTTAGAGGCTCAGACTTACTGTCCTTGCCTCAAACTAGATGATAGATACGCCCTTTTGATATTAACTTTCTAGCTTTAAGATAAGATATGAAATGACTCTTGGGAAACACTGAATAACCTTTCCACTCAAAAACTGTCTTATTTTGAAATTGAAAATTCACCACTATGGTTCGATATTCTATGGAAGCATAACAGGAATAGAGCCAATCCATACCAAGAATAAGATCAAAGTCAACCATATCTAAATTTATTAGGTCAGCTAGCATGACATTATGAAGGACAGTGATAAGACACTTTCTATAAATCTGCTTAACAACAACTAACTCACCCATTAGGGTGGAAACTAAGAAGGGCTAAGAAAATTTTTCATGGAATCTCAAAATTTACTGTAACTAGTGGGGTTACATATGAAATATTTGAGCCAGGGTCCAACAATACAAAAACATCAAGATGAAAGACACGAAGTATACCAGTAACAATATCTGGGGAACACTTCTGCTCCTGATGGGATGCTAAAGCATAGAACTGATTCTGGCACTGACTGCCACCCGTACTGGATAAAGTGCCCTGAGTAGGGGCTGGGAAACCTAGAGGAGCTGGTGCACTAGTAGCCTAAGTCAGGGACGTACATCTATATTTCCCTGTCTACCATGCAGGCACTCTTTAACCTCGTGACCCATCTGGCCATAACCATAACAACCTTTTTGACCCTACAAACATTCATCCGTATGATTCTTATCACACTTAGTACATTGGGGATGATTGGGATTTCCACTCACATAACTCTGAGATCTAGACATAAACAACCTACCCCACTGCTCTTGTCTATTTTTGAGTGTAGGAGCACTGGCTGAAGAAGGTACGGGCATAAATGACTGGTAGCCGAAAGGCTATCTAAATTCAAAAATGGCCACTTAATGAACAAAACCCAGCAACTACACTAAAAGTAAAACAACACACATAGAAGAAAAGAGATGAAGAAGAGATGCATAAAGTAAAGATAGACAGAGAGACCCTTACTTCCTCCAATGATTAGCAAAAGAAAGTGTTTCAAACTATTAATCACACCTCAAAAAAATAAGATCAAACCTCACTCTTTGGTGAACCAAAGGAATTCACACTCCATCAATCACACCTTTCTTGCCAAATGCTCAATACAAGTGAAAAACTTTTCAATTGCTTTAAAAACTCAAAGTTTCGGATTCTATGCTAAATTAGAAGAATATGAACTACAAGCTAAGAGTTATCTTTCAATATTCTTCAAACCTAATGAAAATAAGATAAAAGGTGTTTATTTATACTATTAAAAAATAATGACTCAATTCCCTTAATGGGGGCTAGACAAAAGGGTGCCTCTTGAGTGTTGAAATAAAGTGTATAAAGCCCACTTTACCCTTAATGAGAGGCGCCTCTTGTGCAACAACCCCTCCTCCTTTCTTCACTTGGACAAGGCTTCGAAAAGGCTCCCAAAAGGTCTTTAATCACTTACAAAATCTGAAACTTGAACCTTTTTCAAGACCTTGTAATCCTTGTACTCTTTAGGCTTGTATCATTCTCTCCATCTTGAAAGGAATTTATCCTCAAATTCACACTTTGCAAAACCAAAGAGAGAGACAACAAGCACACAATCCTCATGATAGGAGGGTTAGCGATAGTATAACAATTACATAAACACACAAAGGGGGTACACTGTAACGCCCCAAAAATCTGTTTCGAGGCGTCACACGGTGCTTAAGACCACAAGTGATCCCAAGTTAACCCATGAACTGGCATACCAATAAGAAACTGAATAAAATTTATAAATCTATACAAAATCAGTGGAAGATAACTCTTTTCTGAATCTGATCAATACAAAACTGAATTCAAATGATTACAACTCTGCTTTTATGTAAACCCAAAACTAAAATAAAATACACAAATCTACTGACTGTCTATGAAGCCTCTATTAGCATTGACTTTAGGTAGTCCGGACATGACCCCTAACTATCCTATATCAATACGAAAAAAAAATAAAAATATTGCTCAAACTGTATAACTGAGTCGAGCCCTTGAATAAAAAAGACTCATCACCTACTGACTCAAAATTACAAACTGACTGAATATGGTAGGTTTGCTACAACCTTTACCGAAATTATGAGACAATATAGCACATAGACATATATGTGAATAAGTACTTTGAGGATGTATTGAGTATATGGGGGGGCATGCAATAAGTAAGTAAAAAATATATCACAATTTATAAAATCATGCATGCTAAATGTAAATGACTCACATAAGCTTGAATAATCTAAAATCTGATAGTATAAATCATGAATAATAAGATATGTAATCTAAATCTTGTGAGACATTACACTTAGTTTTGAAATCTTTATTTTGTTCTTTTTCTCAAAGCATATATGGTAAGTGAAAAAAAGCTCACCTTTGTGTCTGAATGCTAAAACTTTAACTCTGTAATTGAAATCTCAAGTAAATCAATACCTGAATACGTTTGTGAGTCTTTACACTTAGTTTCTAAAATCTTTAAGGAAAATATTCCATCTGAAGGAAATACTTTTAAAAGATTTTCTTTACAAGAAGGGAGAATACTTTTAAAATATTCTAAAAATCTTTACTGACATGGAATTCTTTCAAATCTTTAGGGAGGTTCTCTTAACCAAAATAAACTATACTAGCTATATGGAGTCGCACATCTCGCCTTCCTAAATGGAAGACAAAACTCACGTTGGGGGAGAGGTGTCATACTCTTTCCAAGGAGTATAACCTCAGCTTAAGTGATCATATCTCTTCTTCTATGGGCACTCAAATCTCAATCGTACAGTGGCATGTAGTTATGGGGTATGAGACCTTGGAATCATACCCAACTCGGTGCTAAATACTACTCCCTTTTATTTACTATGCTCATCTTATTGGAAATCCACTTTTAAAATAATCTCATTGTTTATAAAGAAAACCGACTATGTATCTATAATCTTAAATAAACCCTGATATGTGGATTCCAAAGCTCAACTGAGGATCCATAGATCAAATACTATTTACACAACTAAAAATATGCTAATCTCATAGTGTTTAAAATTTCAATTTCTTGAAATATCAATACTCAAACTAGGGTCTAATAACACATGCTCAAACTCATGTAAATTCACAATAAACTTCATGCTTAATATGCTTCTTGAAAATCATCAACAATATCAAGATAGGAAAAATCAAGAATCTCAATATCATGCTAAAACTCAAATGAAAAGTTGTAAAAAATATCTCAAGTCATGCTCATGGTATTCAAATTCATAAAAGAGCATTCTTTTACTCAAAACAAACAAGGGATGTCATAATTTACTCATATCATACTCAAAATCATCAATAAGATACTTTGGGTATAACGCTACTTGAAATTGATGAGAAATCATATAAACTCGAGTCATTTTTGTAATAAAATTAAGTTTTGGGAACAAGGACGAAAGGATTGTCCTTGTTCATAACCCCGCATACCTTGGATGATGAACTTAGATGAACAACTTGCTTTTGAGAATCTATTTGTGTTCTTGAACGTAGACTCTTGAAGTTCTTGGTCTAGGATTCTTGAATCTTGAACCAATTTGGAAAAATAATGGTGGAATCTGAGAGATTTGAATCTTGAATTAAAAACCCTAAGGTTTGTTCTTTAGAGAATTTGATAGAAAGTAAGCATATTTTGGTTATTGGGGGCTGAATCTCGTGTTTTGGGGGATAAAAAAGGGTATGAAATGGTCCATATACCCCTCTTGGACACGGAGTTTGACTGCAGAAAATTACACCGGCCGGAACAGATAGGGCGCTGCGGGCATATCGTTTCGGCTTACTACCTCTTTACAAAAATGGTTGTAACTTGTTGGTTAGGTATCGAATTTTTGCAAAATTGGTATCATTGAAAAAGATAATCTAACGATCTAAAATTTGGTGGGTGTTGAGATGAAAAATTCAATGCACATAAAAAGTTCTACACGTTTAAAGTAGACCCTTATAGAATTGAATATCAAATTTTAGACGAATCAAAGGATCTTAGCTCAACTTGGCTCTAAATGATTTCTATGAACATTTGTAACCTCAAAAGCAAATCAAACATGAGGATAAAGATCATGAACTTATATTCACATGGGAATCACTTGGATTATATCTTATATGCATAAGAACGGTGGTTCATAGACTAGTCCATAAATGCAGGGTATTACATTATTCCCCCTTGGGAACATTCATCCTCGAATATGGCTAATTAAGTTGAAAACACTGATGAATCTGAATCTATAAGCTATCATGTACAACTGAAATAAACTGAATCACTGAATCTTAAGCATAATGAGCTACTGGAATAATTTACAAGTACATGAATTCTCATGAACATAGCTATATGGCTAAGATAGAAACGAGAGAGTCGGCTTATGAGTAACCATTACTGTACGTTGGATTTGATTTCATAAGAAAAAGATGAAAGGTTTATAACATGAAAACTTGGGATATTACAATATCTCCCCCTTGGGATCGTTCATCCCCGAATGATACTAATTTGGTTGAAAAACTAGGAAAAGACTGAGATGATACACCGGATAATTATAGACTGAATCATGACTTAATATCTAAATCTAAAAGTAATACATGATACATGGGCTGAACTGAATTTTGCAATTTACCTTGATGGGAACAAACTACCTCTTGGAATGGCCATACTCACGAGATTCCAGGTAGTTAGACTAGATTGAATCAAAAGATGGAAAAACTACAAAAAATTGTCTGCTTGACTATCAAGCTGGATAGCTGGCTATACAGACTGAATCATATTGAATGCTCCAACCTAAACAGGGTATTTCTTCAACACTTTTCTAAGAAATTTCAAATGCTATTAGGGAGTAAAGAACTTTGTTAATGATCTGAATAAAATATCTGAATAAGGAATTAGAACATTGCTACACCTCTATGGCCTGGAACATAGACCCATAAATCATAAGCTAGGATAGAATTACTAGGCCTTAAGAAATGCAACTTCTTACTTTCAATCTTAGCAACACTTCTCAAATGCTTCCTCGACTATGTTATTCCGCTCAAATATCACACTCGCTTGATTCAACTTAAATTTTTCATATGGCATTGATAAATCCATCTACTAAAGTGTAAACTGAAATAGTTCCCTTTATAATGGTAAGGCCTAAATCGAAACCACAAAGTGCTACACATAACTCCACACCATAGTACAAATCTGAGCCATGAATTCAACACTCCGAGAACTATCATAACTACTCACTCTAGGATTATTTTCCTCATCAGTTTTAACAACCAAATTTGACCTCTTACATACCGACATAATATTCAAGCTTATTTTCATATCCACATCTACACTGGTCATTCTTTGGAAGACAGCCATAAGCTATTCTAAACTAACCATATCATACAAAGGACTTTACCTTAATATTCTCAACTCATGGACTTACATAAAACAAACATATACCAATCTTTCCCAACATGACACAATTACTTCTTTCCATATACACAATCATTCATCATCACTATCTTAATCTAAGGAAAGGTCAATAAAAGGTTGGAATATCGGGATTCAAAACATGAAGGGATTCTAAGAATAACTTGACACCTTACTGAGGCCTGAGGAATAGAGCATTCATAGCATGGATTTATTAAAGAGATCTAATCTAAGGACGTACCTAATATAAATCTGAATTTTACTAATCGTTAAGAGCGTTGCATGAGTACATGAGTCATGAGCTGCATAACCTAAATTTTTGGAATTCATAACTTATGGAATGTGATTCTGACTGCTGAACAAACTGGAACTCCTCATACTAGGAACTGGTAGAGTACATGCTTCTCTATAATGCGTGTGAACATGAGCTATGATCATTGAACTGACACATAAGGCATGAGTAGATATTGGAATAACTGAAATACCAACACTGAAATAAGAATTGGTTAAGCCCCATCCTCACTCTCTTGATGTTTCTACACTACACGAGCATCACTACTAGAATTAGAAAGTCTGACTTTGTCGCTCATTCTATCATATCCCCCTTAGCTTTAAGCAATGACTCTAAATCTGTGGAACCCCTCAATCTAAAGCTTTTTTGGAGTAACAATAAAGGATCTAGACTTCTTAGAGGAGGAGCTTTGGAGTTATTATTGTATTGCTTGAGTGAAAAGTAATGAAAATATGCCTAATATGCTTAGAATAGGCTTTAGTCTTCTGTTTGTATGGATTAGGGTGGGAAAAATGACTCATTTTCCCAAAAAAATGCGGAGTAAGATTGTAAAAAAATTACCTTGACCGGACTAGCCAAGGCATCGCGGCCTCTGGTAGACTGGACTGGGCAAGGCGCCGCAGTGCCCATCACAGGATGCCCCCTAGTACCGGATTGGGCTAGGCATCGCAGCCTTTGGTAGACTGGACTAGGCAAGGCACCGCGGTGCCCATCGCAAGATGCCCCCTGGTACCGGATTGGGCTAGGACTCGTGGGCGTATCTCCCCGAGCAACTATTTTGGAGTACCATGCCCTTACGCTAGTACAAAAATTTTGAAACTCACCCGAGATGTACTATTGACTTCCCCGATCATGAATCACTTAAAAATTAACTTTCCAAGGTCGGGAAGGTCGTGAATAAAATCCTCAATATTGAGGGTTTTTAAAAGACTAAGTCCTAATACTTAGCTGGAAATTTTCTAAGTTCGAGAACTCTTTTGGCATGCTTTAAAGGACTAAGACGACTAGGATTTTTTTGCAGGGTTTTATAATGCACGTAAATAACAGAACTTAACCTAAAAGACTACAACTGAAAGTGTAAAACTCTCTGTTAATGCTTCCTTCGTAGTCTAATAATATCAGATCTCTAAACTTACACCAGCATGCCCAACATCATCAACCTATAACCCATAAGTAAACTAACAAGAACATCATATACCATATAGCCTCATTCATACTTATCAATTCAAGGGTACTACTAACCACACAACACTTAATAAATTCCAAAAATAATGAAGCCCCATGTCACCTTGGGCACACCTCTATATCATACCTGTAACATCATAGTAAATTGCAAATTAATAAACGTAAAGTCTTACATATACTGTTCAAGCCTACTTCATCACTTCCATACAACTAGCCACACTAACTAAGAAATCATTACATCAACGTTATACACACCATTACCATTTACCCTTCTATACATCAAAACTTCTTTCATAATTTTATAAGTTTCAACTAAAATCCCTTTTGCAACCTCAAGGGAAGCATAAATTGACAATACTAAACCACCAAGTACTTCATTAATATCCTATACTTTTCACACATGATAAATACATCAATAACTCCTTCCATACTTCAGACAACAAAAATTCACCTTAACTAATAACTCTTTCTTCACCCTCCACTAAACTAACACACAAGGACATATCACCTTAACACATCTCGATAACATGCATAACATTATATCTTTATTTTCTACCAATCGCCTTTCCTACTTTTCTTGTCACTACTCTTCTATACCCATACTTCCAACTATAAAAATAAAAAGTTCTACTATTCATAAACCATAATACTGAAGTTCATAATATTCCTCGAATAAATACTACACTTAATAGTCTAGGTTCATACTATCTCCTCTCATGAGCATTATCCATACAAAAGGGGTAATGGGCAATATGAATACTTATCTAATTCAGTCTCAACTAAACAACATATAAAGATGAGTACATAAACTTTTGACTTGAGGGACTTATGACACACTACAAAGCTCCTCTCAAGCCCATTGTATGACTTCTGAAACTTCTGCTAGTTAATTTGAGAGCATTATCTTGGGAGGAACTAGAACTTGCTAATTATGTTATCTCAAGAATAATACATAAATGAGGAATTATAGGGTAACACATGAATAGATAGGAGTTTCTAAAGGGACAACTTTACAGCACGATCTAGAGTAAGAAAGAAAAGAAACTTTTCTTAAATTCCCTATAGCCTCTTGAAGAAAAGCACAGACGTCTCTGTACCATTCCGTAGGACTCTACTAGACACGGTTTCACAGACATTGTAGGAAACTTGAACCTTGTTCTCGGATACCAAGTTTGTAACACCCCAAAAATTTATCCCGAGATGTCACACGGTGCTTAGGACCACAGGTGACCCATGCTAACCCATGAACTGGCATACCAATAAGCAACTGAATAAAATGCATAAATCTATACAAAATCAGTGGAAGATAACTCTTTTCTGAATCTTATTAATACACAATTGAATTCACATAATTACAACTCTGCTTTTATGTAAAGCTAAAACTAAAATAAAATAAACAACTCTACTGACTGTCTATGACGCCTTAACTAGAATTAACTTTAGGTAGCCGGGACATAACCCCAAACTATCCAAAATCAATACAACTAAATAAAGGAAAATAAAAATATTGCTCAAACCGTATAACTTACTCGAGCCCTTGAATCAAAAGAACTTATCACCTACTGACAGAAAGCTGCAAACTAACTAAATATGGAAGGCATGCTATAACTTGTATCGATATAATGAGATAATATAGCACATAGATGTATGTGTTGATCAGTACTTTGAGGATGTACTGAGTATATGGGGGTGCATGCAATAAGTAAATAATATGTCACAATTTATAAAATTATCAATGCTAAATGTAAATGACTCACATAAGTTTGAATAATCTGAAATCTAAAAGTATAAATCCTAATAAATAAGATATTTAAACTAAATCTTGTCAGCCATTACACTTAGTTTTGAAATCTGTATTTTGTTCTTATTCTCAAAGCATATAGGCTAAGTGAAAAAGAGCTCACCTTTGTGTCTGAAAGCTAAAACTGTAACTCTGTAACTGAAATCTCAAGTAAATCAGTATCTGAATACATTTGTGAGCCTTTACATTTCATTTCTAAAATCTTTAGGGAAAATACTTAATCTTAAGGAGATACTTTTAAAAGCTTTTCTTTACTAGTAGGGAGAATACATTACACCTCATGTTGGGGGAGAGGTGTCATACTCTTTCCAGGGAGTATAACCTCAGCTTAAGTGATTACATCTATGCCTCTATGGGCATGCAAATCTCAATCCTATGGTGACACATAGTTCTGGGGTATGAGATCTTAGAATCATACCTAACTTGCTGCTAAATACTACTCTCTTTTATTTTTTACGCTCATCTCATCATACCTTAGATGATGAACTTAGATGAACAACTTGATTTTGAGATTCAATTTGTGTTCTTAAACGTAGACTCTTGATGTTCTTGGTCTAGGAATCTTGAATCTTTAACCAATTTAGAAAAATAATGATGGAATCTTTGAGAATTGAATCTTGAATTAAAAACCCTAAGGTTTGTTCTTAAGAGAATTTGAGAGAAAGTGAGTATAGTTTCTTGAACTCCAACGGTGAAAGGGACCCTTGGATGAACACTTGACATACCTTATTGCTTGAATCCTAAAAGATTGATGGTGAAATCCTTTGAAGTTGATTCTTGTATTGATAGCCCTAGGGTTTGTTCTTGATGAATTTTAAGAATAATGAATGGATTATGCCTCTAAAGGGGCTTTATTTCTTATTTTTGGGAGCTGATGGATGAGGAAGAATACCAAAATACCGCCAAGGACATGGCTTTTTAATGACTAAAACTGACTTAGCGATGCGCAAGCTGATGTACCGTGTAGATGGTATCGATGCTATGACCGACGTGCCACGTCAAGTTCGTGTCAGTTCATTAGAATTACACTGAAGCTGGGGGAAAATGTATTTGTCGATGCGATGGTCAACGCGACATATTGATATCGCGTCGACCCATTATTTTTGTCATCCAAACGTGGTCCAAATGAGGTCTGAAAAATTTGAAACTCATGCAAGAACACCTGCTGACATTCCTGATCATGAATTAACTTATATATTAACATTTAATGGACGTAAAAGTAGCAAAATAATATTGCCAACTTATGAAGGCTAAAATAACTCTAGGTATGAATACTTAGCTAAAACATTCTAAGTATGGGACCCCTTAACAAGCTTTAGAAATCTGAATTGAGCTTAAGATATTGCAGGGTCTTACAATTACCCGGATGAGGTTTCTTGTCCAAGGATACTTAGGTAGTTAGATGCAAGGAGCAACATAATCATTAAGGAGGCTAATCTCTTTAACCCTCCAGAAGATGCAGTACGTCTTTTTTCAAGTAAAATAATTTGTTTTAAAGAAAGATATTGAAAAAGATGTGCCCTCTCATGCGACATATGGGTCGTCTGTTGCAACAGATTACCTATCTACTACAACTGGTGCACCAGATGAGTAATCTATTATGATAGACGATCTATATTTTGCAATAGATTAAACACATGTTGCTCTAGTTTTCTAAACCTGGCTCAAAATATTACTTATCTACTGTAAATTATACAATAGAGGAGCAATCTGATGCAACAGATTACTTATTTGTTGCGACATACAGATCAACTATTCTGACAGATAGATTATCTTTTGCATAAGCTGAATGTGTAAACAAGGTACCCAATTGACTGCAAATTATAATTATATATGTATATGTCTTTCTTTATAGGTTGTGCATCCTTGGATCGTGCCTACTGAGTAGAAGTTGAGGATGACTTCTTTTATTACTTTAGATCTTGTTGATACAATAGCAGACCTAAAGGTGGAGTTAATAAGGAAAAAATTGGCTGAAACAATAGTAATAAGAAGAGCAGTTAGGTAATGTAAGCCTAATGTTGAAGATCTTTAAGACCAAACTACTGTAATAGATTTAGCTGCTTCTTCTAGGGGTGTTGCTGGTGGATTTGTTGATGTTGGTAGCATGCATCCTGATACTGATGCTATTCCCGGGCACCTTACATAGGTCTCTCTCATAAACCAGTCCCCTCCACCATTACAGTGGTCCCTTTTACCCCTCTTCACCCTTGTGTTCTCATTGCAAATGCAAAGTATTCAAGGATAGACAGGATAAACTTCTTGAAAAACTAGAGGCTATCTCTGAAGCTGCCAAGGAATTGAAATCTATGAGGGGTGTCATACCATCCAAGAAGGTGAGGGAGCCATACACTCCTACAATGGTGGTTATGAAGAATAAAAGAAAAAGTAGACAAATACTCTCTAGTATAAAAAAATTATTGCAATCTTCCCTTTCCAAAAGTTGTTTAAGTTTTGGGGCCACTAAAGATGTGGGAAAATAAGTGGTATTTGGCGACGAAGAAAGGATGGAATTGCAAAATCCCAAGTATCCCAAGAAGAAGAAACCTACAGAAGAATACACCATGTATACGTTTGACAACCAAGACTTCAAGAGTATGACAGCTATGTGTATGTGGTACGTGGATTGGGTAAGTTTATATTTCTAACCTACCCTTCTAATCTACTCTATGAAGAAGAAGCTACTTATCATATATGTTGTTTGTTACAATAGCTGGATATTTTGGTGAAACTAGTGGTTGTTCTATTGCAATATATTAAACATCTGTTGTATAAGTTGCATTAGCTGGGTAATCTGTGAAAAGATTTAGAGAACCTTCTACAACAGATGACCATCGGTTGCATCTTTCAACTATATTTTTCTCTTTTACAATTACTAATATATTTAGAAATTATCTACTTATATCAAAGTATGTTGATGAAATTCTCTACCTCATGCGGTGTATGCAATTAGTGTACCCAGATGCTGATAATGCTGCCTATAGGATAATGGACCTCAACTTTTACAACAATTTCAAGAAAAGGTACAATGAGCTTAGTGACCTAGCTAAAACTCACAGTGTCTTGGGATTTGATTGGTTAGTTTCTACATACGAATGGGAGGAAGATACAATTAACTTTATTAGAGGGAAGAGGCCATATCCACACGGCAAGAGCTAGACAAAGGAAAGATAATTCTTGCAGTCATAAAAATAGAAGTCAAGCATTTTCTCATCGTTGAGATACTTCTCAAGGAAGGAAAGATTAAGGTTGAAGACTGCAACTTACCTCTCTTTAAGGACGGTGCTTTTTTTATCCATAAGAAGCCACTATTAGAGTTGCTCCCCAGCTTGTTGAGGCAGAGTAATGTAATACCCCTTACTTTTCCTAGCTCATTTTAGCTCCTACTGTGTCAAGGGTTAACTTTAAATATAATTAACTCTTCATACGTGTGGAATTTTCCAGCTCTAGACCCACCAATATGTAGATAATTAAATCACCTTTCCAATGATACAAATTTTTCCTTAATCTGATACTCGGTTGAAAAGTTATGGTGTTTTTAGTGAGAAGAAGTAGAGCACCATGATAAGCACCGAGGCGCGGTGAAGGGAAGATTCACAATTTTTGGATTTCCATGGAAGTACCACGATTAGCCCGTGCTGCGGTGAATCTCCAATTCCCATTCGCCCCTTTCAAGTAGCTCATCGTGATTTACCTTTATAACATCAAAATTCTAAATGGGAAAGACACCGCATCACGGTGCAGTAAAAAATGGCACTTGTCCTTTTCTAGTGATGCAATACGATTACGCGGGGTCACACCAGAGGCCAAAATGGTGCTCTTAATTTTTCAAGTAAGCCACCGCGATACCATCGCATCGAGCTGGGGCCCAAATTCGGGATTCTTGTTTCAAGTTAAATTTTTAAAAGGAAATTTAGTCATTTACCAAGCCCCCAAATCATGAATAACAGAGAATTAAACCTATTCTAATCCTAATATGCCCACTTTTCATCAAATTGCTCTGCAAGAAATCCATGAACTTCAAATCTTAAACCTCAAGAAATCCAAATTCCACCATTCTTTTTTCAAGATAAAAAAAAATTCAAGATTTCCAATTCAAGATCTTCAAGAATTCATCTCCAAAAGCACAAATAGGAATTCAAGTTCAAGCTTCTTTATCAATTTCATCAATTAAGGTATGTGGGGTTTTCAACAAGGATAATCCTTTTATCCTTGAGCCCAAAATTAGATTTAAAGTTGAATTTTGTATTAAATTACATGAATTTTAGTTTAGGGTTTATATCCACTTATCACTATTTGAAGATTATGATGTTACAAGTGATTTAGAAGTTGAAAGGCATGTCTACTTCTGTATATTTATGCGTGTTACTTTATTTTCCAGATTTAGAATTGAATTATGAATATTTTCTTATCAAGCATGAACTATATGATGATTTGACATGAATTTGATGCACGAGTTGTCAAGCCCTAGTTTGAATGTTGATATTTCAAGAATGATTATGCTTTAAGAATCCTATGATTAGTATTTTCAGATTTTGATCAAGATTTGATCTTTTGATCTTAGCTTAGATATGGAATCCACTTAAAAGTTTCTGTTACAGATTTAAATTAGAAGATACACAATTTGTTTTCATTTTAACCCTTGATACTAGTTTTAAAGTAAATTTTTAATAGAATAAGCATAAAGATTAAAGGGAGTGATACTTAGCACTGAGTTGGGTATGTTCACATGCCCCAACTACAAGCTAATGTAGGTTCAAATTATCAGATTATTCCTATTTCTATATGGATGAAAGATATAGATGTGATCACTTATATTAGGTTATACTCTTTGGAAAGAGTATGACACCTCTCTCTAGTGTGAGGTTTTCTGATAAGGGAACTAAATGTTAGACACTATGATAGCTTACATAGTGTATGCTAGTTAGAATAACCTCTATAATAGAAAATACAATAGAAAATAATAATAGAATAATTTTTAGAAGCTATTTGTAGAGGCTCACAACTTTATTCAAATATTGCTTTACAAAAAGACATTAGCTATGAGATTTCAGCTTTCAGATTATAGACATAGAGTGAGTCCTTTCTACACTTAGACATCGTGATTTATAAACAGGACACTAGTATAACTTTTAGAACTAAATGTTATGACTCACTAGATTTATAAAGTTTTCTTTGCTACTCATGATTATGATTCTCAGTTTTCAGTTATTTAAGCTAATGTTAGTCTTATACATTTATCTTCCATTCTTTGAAAATTTAAAAATATGTTGAGATATTGTTTTACTTATGCATTCACCCCCATGTACTCAGTACAATCCAGAAGTACCGGTCCACATATACGTCTATGTGATAAATTGTCTTATAATATAGGTTCAGGTGCTCAAGTTCAGCAACCTTAGTGATTTTTGGCATCTCTACCTGCATCCTAACAGTTGGTGATTCCTCATAGTTCGGGGACCCAATTTTTTAGTTTTTAAACTTAGTAAAGTAGTTGATTCAGTATTTTCAGTCAGTTCAAGTCAGTTGGGAATTTGTCCCGATGGCTCTCTAGTTGATAGTAGTAAACACTTATCAGACTGCTAGATATGATTCTGATTTTTAGTATTGAGGGTTCAGGCTTTTGGGTCTAATATTTTCAGATATGATGTTCAGATAATTTCATCTTAGCGCAGTTAGATTTCTGTATTTTAGATGTGATTATATATCTACATTTCTCTATTATGGGTTTCAGATTTAGTAGAAGTGTGACAAGGTTAGCTTAAGGCTACTCGTAGTCTTGAGCATTGTGAGATATTTTGGGACCCATTTTTGTGGTATTACAAACTTGGTATCAGAACCTAAGTTTATAAGAGTCCTAGGGAGTCAGACAAGCCGCGTTACATAGAGTATTGATCATGGGTGTCAAGCGCGCCACATTTATGAGCAAAAGGCTATGAGAAGTTTTTAGGAAATCATCTTTTCTTTCATGATGTATCTTGCTTAAAGTATCTCTATTTTATTTTAACTCATGCTCTTTCATGACAATTGAATATGCCTCCTCGTTGAGCTAATGCACGCAGAAATGATAACCAGCTACCCTAGCCTACTGACCCTCTGAATGAGAATGTATCCTATGCTAAATTTCAGGCTGCTTTTCAAGAATTGGCCCAGGTTGTGACTACCAATGTTCAAGGAAACCATTAGGTGGCAATCTGTAATGCCCCAAAATCTAATTTTTGGATGCCACACGGTTCTCCGAACTACAAGTCATCCTGAGAGAACCCTTGCTGCCTTCTACTAAATCTGAATCTCAAAGTAGGGGAATATGAATATAAAATCATGATAAATGTAGAAAACTATCTGAATTATCTTGAGTATATCTAAAAATACTAATCTCATCAGTCTGATAATGGAAATACTAAAAATCTGAATACTGCAACTAAAATCTAAAACTGTATCTAGTAGTTCGATAAGCCTTTACTGGCTGAATCTAGAGAGTGACTGGGACAGGACCAGCTGTCTCAAACCATCTGAAATGAATACTGAATCATCTACTAATAAATTGGAAATCAGAATAGCTAAGTCCCCGAACTATGAGGACTCACCAACTACATAGATGTGGATGAGATGCTCAAAAATCACTCACGCAGCTGAGACTAATCACCTGAACCTACATTATGAGACATTGTAGCACATACATGTATATTTAGATCAGTACTTTGGGAATGTACTGAGCTAATGGGGGTTAAATTCATATGTAAAACATCATCTCATCATCATTATTTGTAGAATGGTGCATGCTAAATGTAAATGACTCACAAAAGCTGGAATATATGAAATACTGAAATATGTAGCAGTAAGAAGCAACACATACTTTACAAATCTCGTGATCCACAAAATTTAGTTCTAATTGTTGTACTTGTATTCTCTCTTTAAATCATACTGTCTAAGTATAAAAAGGACTCACTTCTTTAATCTAAAATCTAAAAGATGAAATATGTAATTGTTATATTTCTGTAAAGCATAATCTAAATAGAGTTGTGAGCCTGTACACTTAGTTTTCTAAAAGCTTTTCTGTTAATCCTTTACTTTAACTAGTAGGAGGTTCTCTTAGCCGATATAAACCATGTGAGCTACATGGAGTCCAATGTCTCGTTATCCTAAGGAAGAAACCTCACGTTGGAGAGAGGTGTCATACTCTTGTTAGGGAGTATAACCTTGTCTTAAGTGATCACATCTTACCCCACTATGGGCGTTTAATCTCAATTCTACGGAGTCACATAGTTCTCGGGTATGAGACCTTAAAATCATACCCCAATCGGTGCTAAATACTACTCCCTTTAATTTACTATGCTTATCTAATTGGAAATCCAATTTAAAAATAGCATAAGGGTTTATTATAAAACCAGTTATGCATTTATCTAAATCAATCTGTAAATGAACTATTTCACTTTTTGTAATATATAATAAATCAGTAAGTGGATTCCAAAACTTATCCGAGGATCAAAAGATCAAAACTTGATTGTAAATCTGAAATAATCAGCTCATAAGATGCTTAAAACATCGTCTTTCTTAAAATATCAACATATAAACTTAGGGCTTAATAACCCATGCATCAATTCATGTTAAAACATCATAATAATGACGCTTGATAATGAACTCAATAGTAATTAAACTCAAAATCTATAAATTTCTGCAATAGGCATGAAAATATGAAAATAGACATGCATTTTATCATCAAAATCTCTCAAAAACTCATAAGCTAGTAAATAGCAATAATGGGTATGAACCCTAATTTAAATCTCATGTGAATTCATATAAAATCATGTGAATTTGAAGTTAAAAGCTAGTTTTGGGACCAACGATGAAAGAAAATCCTTTTTCATAAATCCCACATACCTCAATTTACAAACTAGGTGCTAAGGCTTGAATCTTGGATCCCTATGGATGTTTTTAATGTTGAATTTTTGGAGTTATTACGTTGGGAATCCTTAATCTTGAATTACCTTGGAGAATTAATGGAGGAATTGGATTTCTTGGGGAGTAAGCTTTGATGATCTAAGGTTTTGTTTAAAAGTATTTTGGTGAAAAATGGGTATAATATGCTTAGGATGGGTTAAATGATCGGTTATCCATGACTTCCGGCTAGAGAAAAAGACCAAAGAGCCCTTTTTAAAATTTTACTCGTTCTGGAAAAATTCCCGAAATTGGCCAACGGTGCGACGCACCATTATCGTGGTGGCCTACTGGAAACTGCCAACTGTGACCTAGAAAATCACCACGATGCAGATCTATCACGGTACGCTTCTAAATTACAATTTTTGCCACCTCCGTGACATGTCATTATCGTGGAGGCTCACTTGAAAGTGACAATTGTGAAATATGACATCACCACAAAGCGGTGCAATCGCAGAGTCTTTTTAGAAATTGACAATTGAGATTTTTGACCTCTCTGCGATGCGGTACAATCACGGAGTCTTATTGGAAATTGAAAATTCGGATTAAACTGTCTCTGCGATGTGCTAGAGACCAAAATGACGGTGTTTACTATTGGAACTTAAAATCGCCATAACTTCTCATTCGGTTATCGGATTAAGGCGAATCTTATATCGTTGTAAAGATAATTCAATTTCCTACATATTAAAGGGTCTAAATATTAAAATTCTATATGCATGAAAAGTCATTCTCTCTTGAATCCAACGATTGACATTCTCAATGCTAAATTTAACTAGGAAAAGTATGGGATGTTACCATATCTCCCCCTTAGAAACATTTGTCCACGAATGTAGCTAGTTTGACAAAGGACAATAAGGAATCTGATGCTATATGATAGCATGCATAACTGAATCTAAATTATACTGAGCTTCCGAGCTAATATCTGAGTGCATGAATTTTCAATGAGGATGAATATGTAGCTGAATCTGAAACTGGAAAGTTATTGAATTAAGGAAGAGTATTATCTTCAACTGAATCTAAATTTGTGGAGAAGAGGTGAGGGTACTTGGATCGTATATCTTCTTCTACTTCCGAAGTGGCGCCCTCAACAGACTGATACCTCTAAAAAAATTTGACTAAGGGAACTTCTTTGTTCTCTAGTCTATAGATCTGATGATCTAAAATCTCAACTCGAATCTCTTCGTATGAATGGTTGTTCTAAATATCTGAGCTTTCTAAGGGAACTACAACACTGGAGTCATCGATGCACTTCTTAAGCATAGAGACGTGGAATATAGGATGAACGGAAGATAAGTCTGTGTGCAAATCAAGCTCATAAGCTACTTTTCCAACATGACTCATAATTCTGTAAGGGCCAATAGACCTGGGACTAAGATTCCCCTTTTTTCCAAATCTCTTCACCTCTTTCATGGGTAAAATCTTTAGATATACTAAATCACCAACCTCAAACTTGAGGTCCCTTCTTATAACATCTGGATAAGATTTCTGACGACTCTGGGCTGTTTCTAATCTTTCTCTAATCAACTAAACCTTCTACATAGCTTCAAACACTGTGTCAGGCCAAGCAAAATGGCCTCACCCACTTCAAACCAACCTATGGGTGATCTACATATCTTTCCATAAATAACCTCAAACAGGGCCATCTGTATGCTAGAATGGTAGCTATTATTATAAGTAAACTCAACCAATCGTAAATGCTCGTCCCAACAACCTTTGAAATAAAGAGCACATACCCTCAACATATAATCTAGAGTTTGGATAGTCCTCTCTACTTCACCATCTATTTGAGGGTGAAAAGCTGAACTAAGATGGACTTAGGTACCAAGACCCTTCTAAAAGGCTCTCCAAAACTAGAAAGTGAACTGAGTACCCCTATTTGAAATGATAGACAAGGAAACTTCATGCAGTTAGACTAACTCTTTGATTTACAACTTAGCATAATGTTCAGCTGTGTAAGACATGTGAACTGGAAAGAAATGGGATGATTTAGTCAGCCTATCAACAACAACCCAAATCGAATTATGTTGACGATGCGAAAGAGGTAATCTTGTCACAAAGTCCATATTCACCTTTTCCAACTTCCAAGTTGGAATACTAATCTCTTGGAAGGTACAACCAGGTCTTTGGTGCTCAACCTTAACCTCCTGGAAAGTAGTATACTTGACCACAAAGTCTGCAATATCCTTCTTCATCCCATTCCACCAATAGATCTCCCGCAATTCGTAGTTCATCTTGGTGGCCCCTAGGTGTATCGAATAATGCGCGCCATGATCTTAAGCCATAATTCTCTTACTTAACTCATTAACACAAGGAACACACAATCTATTCTAGTATCTCAATACACCATCTTCCCCTTGGAAGAAAACCTCTACCTTCTGGTCTTTGATAGACTCCTTCAGTTTGACCAAACTGGAATCTTTGTCATGCTTCTCCTTCACTACAGAAACTAGGCTATATTCGGAACTACTCTAAACCTAAACATTCCCTTCAAATGAATATACCATACTAACACCCAATCTAGCCAAATGATGAACTTCTTGAGATAACTCTTTCTTATTGTTCTCCACATAGGCAACACTGCCCATAGATAATCTATTAAGGGCTCTGCCACTACATTGGCCTTGCCCGTATGGTACAACATACTAATATAATAATCTTTCAGAAATTCTAACCATGAGGCTTAAGTTGTCTAGGGTTATAGGCTATGACCTTACCTCTCTGCATCAGAACACAATCCAAACCAAATCTAGAGACATCACAATACACCACAAAACCATCTGTTCCATCAGTTAATGCTAACACTAGGGCTGAAGTTAGTTTAGTCTTTAACTCCTGAAAACTCTTCTTGCAGGAATCTGACCACAAAAACGTAACTTTCTTTTGGGTTAATCTAGATATAGTGGATGTAATAGACGTGAAACCCTCAACAAAATGTCTGTAATAGCCAGCTAAACCAAGAAAACTCCTAATGTCTGATGAAGAGATAGGTCTATGACAATTTCTTACGACTTCCATCTTTTGGGGATCAACTTTAATACCCTCACTGAAAATAATATGACCAAGGAAAGCTAATAACCTTATCCAAAATTTGCATTTGCTAAATTTGGCAAACAATTAATGATCTTTAAGAGTTTGTAAGACAATACTAAGATGATCTACATAGCCGTCCTCACTAAGGGAGTACATAAGGATATCATCTATGAATACTATGACAAACATGTCTAGATACTATTTGAACACTTTGTTTATGAGGTCCATGAAAGCTGCTGGGGCATTGGTTAGCCCGAAAGACACGACTAGAAACTCAAAATGACCATAACAGGTTCTGAAAGCTATCTTTGGAATATCACATTCCCTTACTTTAAGCTGATGATAGCCGAATCTAAGGTCTATCTTTGAGAAATAACTTTTGCCTTGGAGTGGATCAAATAAGTCATTAATTCTTAGAAGAGGATATTTGTTTTTGATCGTAACTTTGTTCTGCTAGCGATAGTCAATGCACATACGCAAAGAACCATCTTTCTTTGGCATGAATGTGATGGGAGCAACCCATGGAGAAACACTAGGCCTTATGAAATCTTTATCTCAAAGATCTTGGAGTTGCTCTTTCAATTCGTTAAGATCAGTGGGAGCAATGCGCTATGGAGGTATAGAAATAGGCTGAGTATCTATTATAAGATCAATACCAAATTATATTTCCCTATCTTGAGGTACCCCTGGCAAATCTTCTAGGAAAATATCAGGAAACTCATTTACTACACTGACTGACTGAACTGTTGGAGGCTCATACTTAGTGTCAATGACTCAAACCAAATGATAGATACACCCTTTTGATATTAACTTTCTGGATTTAAGATAAGATATGAAATGACTCTTGGGAAACACTAAATTACCTTTCCACTCAAAGACTGGCTCATCTGGAAATTGAAACTTCACCACTATGGTGCGATAGTCTATGGATGCATAACAGGAATGGAGCCAATCCATACCAAAAATAATATCAAATTCAACCATATCTAACTCTATCAGGTCTTCTAACATGACATTAGGAAGGACAATGATAGGACACTTTCTATAGGTCAGTTTAGAAACAACAAACTCACCCATTAAGGTGGAAACTAAGAAGGGCTTAGAAAGTTTTTCAGGACTTATCTCAAAATTTAATGTAACTAGTGGTTACATTTGAAAGATTTGAGCCAGGGTCCAACAATACAAAAACATCAAGATAAAAGACACAGAGTATACCAGTAACAACATATGGGAAACACTCCTATTCCTAACAGGCTAGTAAAGCATAGAACTGATTTTGGCACTGACTTCTACCCGTACTGGATGATGCACCCTGAGGAGGGGCTGGGCAAGCTAGAGGAGCTGGTGAACTAGAAGCCTGAATCTAGGGACGAACATCTATATTTCCCTGTCTAGCATGTAGGCACTCTTTAACCCCGTGACCCATCTGGCCACAGCAATAACGACCTTTTTGACCCTATAAACATTCACCCGCATGATTCTTATCAAAATTAGTACATTGGGAATGATTGGGCTTCCACTTACACAACTTCGAGATCTGGACATAAACAACCTACCCCACTGCTCCTGTCTATTTCTGGGTGTAGGAATACTGGCTGAAGAAGCTATGGGCATAAATGACTGGTATCCTAAAGGCTATCTAAATCTGAAAATGGACACTTAATGAACAAAAACCAGCAACTACACTAAAAGGAAAACAACACACATAGAAGAAAAGAGATGAAGAAGAGATGCATAAAGTAAAGATAGATAGAGAGACCCTCACTTCCACCAATGATTAGCAAAAGAAAGTGTTTCAAACAATCAATAACACCTCACCAATGTAAGATCAAACCTTACTCTTAGGTGAGCCAAATGAATTCACAGTCCCTCAATCACACCTTTCTTTCCAAATGCTCAATACAAGTGAAAAAACTTTTAACTGCATTCAACACTCAAAGTTTCGGATTCTATGCTAAACTATAAGACTATGAACTACTAGCTAAGAGTAATATTTCAATATTATTTAAAACTAATGAAAAAAAGAGCTAAGGTTTCTATTTATACTATTACAAATAATGACTCAAATGCCCTTAATGAGGGCTAGACAAAAGAGCGCCTCTTGAGTGATGAAATATAGTGTATAAAGTCCACTTTATCCTTAATGAGAGGTGCCTCTTGAGTGTAAAAGTCCCTCCTCCTTTCTTCACTTGGACAAGGCTTTGAAAAGGCTCCCAAAAGGTCTTCAATCACTTGCAAAGTCTGAAACTTGAATTTTCTTCAAGACAGTGTAATCCTTGTGCTCTTGAGGCTTGTATCATTCTCTCCATATTGAAAGGAATTTGTCCTTAAATTCACACTTTTCAAAGCCAAAGAGAGGGATAAAGAGAACACAATCCTCATGATAGGAGGGTTAGCAATAGTACAATAATTTTATAAACACACCAAGGGGGTACACTGTAACGCCCCAAAAATCTCTTCTGAGGCATCACACGGTGCTTAGGACCACAAGTGATCCCAAGCATACCCATGAACTGGTATACCAATAAGCAACTGAATAAAATTTATAAATCTGTACAAAATCAGTGAAAGATAACTCTTTTCTGAATCCGATCAATACAAAACTGAATTCAAATGATTACAACTCTGCTTTTATGTAAATCCAAAACTAAAATAAAATACACAACTCAACTGACTGTCTATGAATCCTCTATTAGCATTGACTTTTGGAAGCCTGGACATGACCCCCAACTATCCCAAATTAATACAACTAAATAAAGAAAAATAAAAATACTGCCCAAACTGTCTAACTAACTCGAGCCCTTAAATCAAGAAAACTCATCACCTGCTGACTGGAAGCAGCAATCTGACTGAATATGGTAGGCGTGCTACAACCTTTACCTATATTATGAGACAATGTAGCACATAGATATATATATGGATCAGTACTTTAAGGATGTACGGAGTATATGGGGGTTCATGCAATAAGTAAGTAAACAATATATCACAATTTATAAAATCATGCATGCTAAATATAAATGACTCACATAAGCTTGAATAATCTTAAATCTGAAAGTATAAATCATGAATAATAAGATATGTAATCTAAATCTTGTGATCCATTACACTTAGTTTTGAAATCTGTATTCTATTCATATTCTCAAAGCATATAGGGTACGTGAAAAAGAGGTCACCTTGGTGTATGAAAGCTAAACCTTTAACTCTGTAACTGATATCTCAAGTAAATTAATATCTGAATACGTTTGTGAGCCTTTACACTTTGTTTCTAAAATCTTTAGGCAAAATACTTCATCTTAAGGATATACTTTTAAAAGCTTTTCTTTACTAGTAGGGAGAATACTTTAAAACTATTCTAAAAATCTTTAATGACAGGGAATTCTTTCAAAGAATTAGGGAGATTCTCTTTTCTGACATAAACCATGCGAGCTACATGGAATCCCACATCTCGCCTTCCTAAATAGAAGACAAATCTTACTTTGGGGGAGAGGTGTCATACTCTTTCCATGGAGTATAACCTCAGCTTAAGTGATCACATCTCTTCCTCTATGGGCACTTAAAGCTCAATCCTACAGTGGTACGTAGTTCTGGGGTATAAGACCTTGGAATCATACCAACTCCATGCTAAATACTACTTCTTTTTATTTCTTACGCTCATCTTATTGGTAATCCACTTTTAAAATAATCTCATGGTTTATAAATAAATCCAACTATGTATCTGTAATCTTAAATAAACCCTGATATGTGGATTCCAAAGCTCAATTGAGGATCCAAAGATCAAATTCTATTTACACCACTGAAAATATGCTATTCTCATGGTGCTTAAAAGCATAAGTTCTTGAAATATCAATACTTAAACTAGGGTCTAATAACCCATGCTCAAACTCATGTAAATTCACAATAAACTTCATGCTTAATATGCTTCTTGAAAATCATCAACAATATCAAGATAGTAAAAATTAAGAATCTAAATATCATGCTTAAAGATAAATGAAAAGCTATAAATAATATCTCAAGTCATGGTCATGGTATTCAATATCATAAAAGAGCACTCTTTAACTCAAAACATAGCATACTTAAAATCATCAATAAGATACTTTGGGTATAACCCTACTTGAAATTCATTTGAAAATCATATAAACTCAAATAACTTTTGTAATAAAGTTAAGTTTTGGGCACAAGGACGAAAGGATTATCCTTGTTCATAACCCCACATACCTTGGATGATGAACTTAGATGAAAAACTTGCTTTTGAGATTCTATTTGTGTTCTTGAACGTAGACTCTTGAAGTTCTTAGTCTAGGAATCTTGAATCTTGAACAAATATGAAAAAATAATGGTTGAATCTTTGAGATTTGAATCTTGAATTAAAAACCGTAAGGTTTGTTCCTGAGAGAATTTGAGAGAAAGTAAGTATATTTTTGTTATTGGAGGCTGAATCTTGTGTTTTAAGGGATAAATATGGGTAGGAAATGACCCATATACCCCTATTGGATGCGGAGCTTGACTGCAGAAAATTACACGGGCCGGAATAGACAGGGCGCCGTGGGCATATCGCCTCGGCTTATTGCCTCTTCACAAAAATGGTTTAACTTTTCGCTCAGGAATTGGATTTTTGCAAAATTGGTATCATTGGAAAGATAATTCAACTATCTACAATTTGGTGGGTCTTGAGATAAAAAACTCTATTCAAATAAAAAGTTCTACACGTTTAAAGTAGAACCTTGTAGAATGGAATATCAAATTTTAGACGAATCAAAGTATCTTAGGTCAACTTGGCTCTAAATAATTTCTATGAATATTTTTCACCTCAAAAGCAAATCAAACATGAGGATAAAGATCATGAAACTTATATGCACATGAAAATCACTTGGATTATAGCTTATACACATAAGAACAACTCTTCATAGACTAGCCCAAAAATGTAGGGTATTACCTTATCTCCCCCTTGGAAACATTCATCCTCAAATGTGGCTAATTAAGCTTGAAACACTGAGGAATCTGAATCTAAAATAAACTGAATTACTGAATCTTAAACATAATAAGCCACTGGACTGATTTGCAAGTGCATGAATTCTCATAAACATAGTTATATGGCTTAGATAGAAACGAGAGAGTCGGCTTATGAGTAACCATTACTTTATGCTGGATTTGATCTCATAAGTAAAAGATGAGAGGTTTATAACATAAAAACTTGGAATATTACAATATCTCTCCCTTGGGATCGTTCGTCCCCAAATGATAATGATTTGGTTGAAAAACTAGGAAAAGACTGAGATGATACACAGGATACTTACAGACTAAATTACAACTTAATATTTGAATCTGAAACTAATGCATAATGCGTGGGCTGAACTGAATTTTGAAATTTACCTTGATGCAAAAAACTGCCTCTTAGAATGGCCATACTCAAGAGATTCCAGGTAGTGAGACTAGACTGAATCGAAAGATGGAAAACCTACAAAAATTTATTTTCTTGACTATGAAGCTGTTGCTGGCTATACGGACTGAATAATATTGAATGCTCACACCTAAATAGGGTATTTCTTCAACAATTTTTAAGAAAGTTTGAATGCTATTAGGGAGTAAAGAACTTTGTGCATGATCTGAATAAAATATCTGAATAAGGAATTAAAACATTTCTTCCCCTCTATGGCTTGGAAAATATACCTATAAATCATAAGCTAGGATAGAATTACTAGGCCATAAGAAATGTAACTTCTTACTTTCTAGCTAGCAACACTTCTCAAACGCTTACTCGACTATGTTATTCCTCTCAAATATCACACTCATTTGATTCAACTTAAAGTTTTCATATGGCATTGATAAATCCGTCCACTAAAGTCTAAACTGAACTAGTTCCCTTTATCATCGTAAGGCCTAACTCGAAACCATAAATTGCTACACATAACTCCACACCATAATACAAATTTAAGCCATGAATTCAACACTTCGAGTACTATCATAATTACTCACTCTAGGATGATTTTCCTCATCACTTTAACAACCAAATTCAACCTCTTACATACCGACATGACATTCAAGCCTATCTTCATATCCACATCTACACTGGTAAATTTTTTGGAAGACACACATAAGCTATTCTAAACTAACCAAATCATACACAGGACTTTACCACAATATTCTCTACTCATGGACTTACATAAAACAAACATATACCAATCTTTCCCAACATAGCACAATTACTTCTTTCAATCTACACAATCATTCATCATCACTATCTTCATCTAAGGGAAGGTCACTGAAAGGTTAGAATATCAAGATCCAAAACATGAAGGGATACTAAGCATAACAGACACCTTATTGAGTCCTGAGGAATAGAGTATTCACGGCATGGATTTATTAAAGTGATCTAATCTTAGGACGTACCTGATATAAATCTAAATTTCACTGATCATTAAGAGTGTTGCATGAGTACATGAGTCATGAGCTACATGACCTGAATTTTTGGAATTCATAACTTATGGAATGTGATTCTGACTACTGAACGAAGTAGAACTCCTCATACCAGGAACTGGCAGAGTTCATGATTCTCTATTATGCGTGTGAACATAAATTATGATCATTGAATTGACACTTAAGGCATGAGTAGATATTGGAATAACTAAAATACCAACACCGAAATAAGAATAGGTTAAGCCCCATCCTCACTCTCTTGATGTTTCTACACTACACGGGCATCACTACTAGAATTGGGAAGTCTTAGTTTGTCACTCATTCTATCATCTCCCCCTTAGATTTAAGCCATTATTCTAAATTAGTGGAACCCCTCAATCTAAAGCTTTCTTGGAGTAACAATAGAGGATCTAGACTTCTTGGAGTAGGAGCTTTCGAGTTATTATTGTATTGCTTGTGAGACAAGTAATGAAAATATGCCTAATGTACTTAGGATAGGCTTTAGTCTTCGTGTTTGGATGGATTGGGGTGGGGAAAATGACTCATTTTCCCTAA
Source organism: Capsicum annuum (assembly GCF_002878395.1). Classification (NCBI taxonomy): domain Eukaryota; kingdom Viridiplantae; phylum Streptophyta; class Magnoliopsida; order Solanales; family Solanaceae; genus Capsicum; species Capsicum annuum. The sequence goes on along the minus strand of NC_061120.1, from coordinate 171,804,785 downwards.
AAAATGTTGAGTAATATTGCAGAAAAATTACCTTGACCAGATTAGCCATTGCGCCGCGGCCTCTGGTACACTGGACTGGGCGAGGCTCTGCGGTGCCCATCGCGGGCTACTCCCCAGGTACCGGACTGGGCGAGGCACCATGGGTATATTGCCTCGAGCTACTATTTTAGAGTACCAAACATACCCTTACGCTAGTCCAAAAATTCCAAAACTCACCCGAGAAGTACTATTGACTTCCCCGATCATGAATCAACTTAAAAATTAACTTTTTGAGGTCGGGAAGGTCGTGAATATAATCCTCAAAGTTGAGGTCTTTGTAAAAAACTAAGTCGTAACACTTTGGTGAAAATTTTCTAAGTATGAGACCTCTTTTGGCATACTTTAAAGGACTTACACGATGAGGATTTTTTTGCGGGGTCTTACAATACACGTAAATAATAGAAATTAACCCAAAAGACTACACCTGAAAGTGTAAAACTCTTTGTTAATGCTTCCTTCATAGTCTACTAATATCACATCTTTAAACTTATACCAACATGCCCAACATCATCAACCTATAACCCATAAGCAAGCTGACAAGAACATCATATACCACATAGCCTCATTCATACTTATCAATTCAAGGGTACTACTAACTACACAACACTTAATAAAATTTGAAAATAATGAAACCCCATATCACCTTGGGCACACCTCTACATCATACCTGCAACATCATACTAAATTACGAATTAATAAAATTAATGTCTTGCAGACACTGTTCTAGCCTACTATATCACTTCCATACAACTAGCCATACTAACCACGAAATTATTACATCCACGTTATACACACCATTACCATTTACCCTTTTATACATGAAAATTTCTTTCATTATTCTATAAGTTTCAACTAAACTATTTTTTGCAACCTCAAGGAAAGCCTAAATTGACAATACTAAACCACCAAGTACTTCATTAATATCCTATAATTTTCACACTTGATAAATACATCAGTAACTCCTTCCATACTTTAGGCAACAACAATTTACCTTAACTAATAACTCTTTTTCCACCCTCTACTAAACTAATACACTAGGACATATCACCTTAACACATCTCGGTAACATGCATAATCTTATATCTATATTTTCTACCAGTTGTCATTCCCACTTTTTTGTCACTACTCTTCTATACCCATACTTCCAACTATAAAAAAAAAGTTCTACTATTCATAAACCATAATACTGAAGTTCATAATATTCCTCGAATGCATACTGCCCTTAATAGTCTAGGTTCATACTATCTCCTCTCATGATCATTATTTGTACAAAAGTGGTAATGGGCAATCTGAATACTTATCTAATTCTGTCTCAACTGAACAACATATAAGGATGGGACATAAACTTTTGACTTGAGGCACTTATGACACACTAGAGAGCTCCTCTCAAGCCCATTGTATGACTTTTGAAACATTTGCTTGTAAATCTGAGAGCATTATCTGGGGAGGAGCTGTAACTTGCTAATTATGTTATCTGAAGAATAATACATAGATAAGGAATTACATAGTACCACATAAATAGATAGGAGTTTCTAAAAGGACAACTTTATAGCATAATCTAGAGTAGGAAAGAAAGGAAACTTTTCTTAAATGCCCTGCAGCCTCTCAAAGAAAAGTATAGATGTATATGTACCGTTTCGCAGGACTCTACTAGACACGGCTTCACAAAAACTGTAGGACACTTGAACCTTTTTCTCTGATACCTAGTTTGTAACACCATAAAAATCTATCCCGAGACATCACACAGTGCTTAGGACCATAAGTAATCCCAAGCTAACCCATGAACTGGCATACTAATAAGCAACTAAATAAAATGCATAAATCTGTACAAAATCAGCGGAAGATAACTCATTTCTGAATCTGATAAACACAAAATTTAATTCATATGATTACAACTCAGCTTTTATGTAAAGCCAAAACTAAAATAAAATACACAACTCTACTGACTGTCTATGAAACGTCTACTAAAATTGACTTTAGGTAGCCGGGACATGACCCCAAACTATCCCAAATCAATACAACTACATAAAGGAAAATAAAAATATTGCTCAAACTATATAACTTACTCGAGCCGTTGAATCAAAAGGACTCATCACCTGATGGCTGGAAGCTCCAATCTGACTGAATATGGATGGTGTGCTTCAACTTGTACCAATATTATGAGATAATATAGCACACAAACGTATATGTGGATCAATACTTTGAGGATGTACTGAGTATATGGGGGTGCATGCAATAAGTAAGTAAACAATATATCACAATTTATAAAATCATGAATGCTAAATGTAAATGACTCACATAAGTTTGAATAATCTGAAATCTGAAAGTATAAATCATGAATAATAAGATATTTCATCTAAATCTTTATTAGATATTACACTTAGTTCTGAAATCTGTCTTCTGTTCTTATTCTTAAAGCATAGAGGCTATGTGAAAAAGAGCTCACCTTTGTGTCTGAAAGCTAAAACTGTAACTTTGAATCTAAAATCTCAAGTAAATCAATAACTGAATACGTTTGTGAGCCTTTACACTCAGTATCTAAAATCTTTAGGGAAAATACTTCATCTTAAGGAGATAATTTTAAAAGCTTTTCTTTACTAGTAGGGAGAATACTTTAAAACTATTCTAAAAAGCTTTAATGACAGGAAATTCTTTCAAAGAATAAGGGAGATTCTCTGTGCCGATATAAATCATGCTAGCTACATGGAGTCCCATATCTCGCCTTCCTAAATGGAACACAAACCTCATGTTAGGGGAGGGTTATCATACTCTAGACAGGGAATATAACCTAATCTTAAGTGATCACATCTCTACTTCTATGGGCAGGCAAATCTCAATCCTACAGTGGCATGTAGTTCTGGGGTATGAGACCTTGGAATCATACCCAACTTGCTGCTACATACTACTCCATTTTATTTGCTACGCTTATCTCATTGGCAATCCACTTTTAAAATAATCTCATGGTTTATAAAAAAAACCAACTATGTATCTGTAATCTTAAATAAACTCTGATAAGTGAATTCTAAAGCTCAACCAAGGATCCGAAGATCAAATACTTTTTACACAACTGAAAATATGTGAATCTCATGGTGCTTAAAAGAACAAGTTCTTGAAATATTCATACTCAAACTAGGGTCTAATAACCTATGCTCAAATTCATGTAAATTAACAATAAACTTCATGCTTAATATGCTTCTAGAAAGTCATCAACAATATCAAGATAGTTAAAATCAAGAATCTCAATATCATGCTTAAACTCAAATGAAAAGCTGTAAATAATATCTCAAGTCATGCTCATGGTATTCAAAATCATAAAAGAGCATTCTTTAACTCAAAACAAACATGGGATTTCATAATGTACTTATATCAGACTCAAAATCATCAATAAGATACTTTGGGTATAACCCTACTTGAAATTTGTGTGAAATCATATAAAATCAAATAACTTTTGTAATAAAATTAAGTTTTGGGCACAAGGACGAAAGGATTATCCTTGTTCATAACCTAACATACCTTGGATGATGAACTTAGATGAACAATTTGATTTTGAGATTCTATTTGTGTTCTTGAACGTAGACACTTGATGTTCTTGATCTAGGAATCTTGAATCTTTAACCAATTTGGAAAAATAATGGTGGAATCTTTGGGATTTGAATCTTCAATTAAAAACCTTAAGGTTTGTTCTTGAGAGAATTTGAGAGAAAGTGAGTATATTTTGGTTATTGGGGGCTAAATCTCGTGTTTTTGGGGCTAAATAATGGTGGGAAATGACCTATGTACCCCTCTTAGACGTGGAGCTTGACTGCAGAAAATTAAATAGGTTGGAATAGACAGGGCGCCGTGGGCATATCACCTCGGCTTACTACCTCTTCACGAAAATGGTTGTAACTTTTCGCTTGGGTATCGGATTTTGGAGAAATTGGTATCGTTGGAAAGCTAACTCAATTATCTACAATTTGGTGGGTCTGGAAATGAAAAATTCCATGAATATAAAATTTTCAACACATTTAAAGTTGACACTTGTAGAATTGAATATCAAATTTTAGATCAAATTTTGTCTCTAAATGACTTCTATGAACATTTTTCACCTAAAAAGCAAATCAAACATGAGGATAAAGATCATTAAACTTATATTCACATGGGA